>NC_091127.1:166095021-166327521 GCF_040183065.1 Periplaneta americana | reverse complement strand
AAAATAAATAAATAAAAACAAGCACATTCATGGATGAGCACCTCATACGGTTCATTTCCTCTCCACAGAACGAATTATCACGCAGACCACATCACAGAACTCATAATGAAATTTATGGACGTGGCAGTTTAGAATTTGCTGAGTATGTGGAGCGTGTAACGTTAGTATCCTTTACTATTGCGTGTGTTATATTAATCGAAATATGAGTCGACGTGGAGCATGTATTCCGAGCAGTACAAATCTAACATAAGCATCCCTGAGATGTCGCAGTATGCAGTTAGAGGGCTGTATCATATAGGAATGGGATGGGTGTGGGAGAAAGGAGAGAATAACAGGAGGCATGTATGGCGTAATGTGAAGATGCGTTTAATTGACATCGAGAGGCAAGAGATTGAGCTCCGATGTTCGGAAAAGTCCTCACTACATTTACAATCAGATCTCACGCTTAAGGGGGGGAGGTGTGACTACATAAATTCTTGTAACAAAGACAGCAGAGCAGGTTTAGCGTGGCTAAACTTGGGGGCATGGAAGGGTAATAAAATTGTCAACGAAGAAGGGGAGCGTCTTTGTCCGCTTTGCAAAGAAAAGGACTGCTATAAACATATTTTATTACAGTGTGTCGAATTGGAACATGTACGGAGAAAATATCTACCACTCTCGAAGCTAAGTCAGAGTAGAAGTTCGTTTGCATGTCTTACCCTCATGGGGAATAGAGAATGGGAACAAAAGACTGGATTGTTCCTCTTGAAGGCGAGACAGATTAGAACTGCAGCTGTTGAAGTTTGTGACGCGAACTCAGGAAGGGATAATAGTATCCACCCAACTGTACACTTTTATGTCTTTTAGGTTAGGATATATTATATAATGTGTATTATTGTGCCATTTCCATTTTAATATGTGTTCTTTTAGAGAGTAGTTGGATGTAATCATAGGTGGGTGGGGACCTACAAAGTGGGACTTGTTTTGGGTACAAAGCACGTACGGTCAGAAGACCCGTGCATTGGATTTTAGAGAAAATTATGATAATATAAAATCTGTATATATAATATTACTCAATAAATCCATCTATCTATCTTATTCTGCTCCGTCGTAGCCAGTGAAAAATTCTTACGAAAGGAACAAAGTCTCGATTTCCAACTTATCTTGTGAGAGTTATGGATGAAAAAGCGATTGTCAGGCACGATTTCTCAAACTGCTTCGGTTATTCCTCGAAGATAAACATAATCACGTGTCCATGAACTGTTAGTTTAATGTCCAGTTTGTATTAGTAGTTTCAGGAGATGATTTACAAACGGCAACATTTAAATTATCTATGGTAACGTCACGAGACGTCTGAGATTTATCTGGGAAATCTCAGATCTCTGGTGACATTTATTAGGACTTTTTCGTGAATAAAATAAAAATGTAAATACTAGATCCCTAAAATTCGATCACAAAATGTTAATAATTGTATATTAACGAATACTTAACCTATTCAAACATTGTGAATTTGAAATATTCGTAGATGAATATCGATTACTGCAATAAAGAAATTCGATGTTATTATTCAGTAATGCCAATTGCGAAAAGCGAAATACGGGTTTAACAATATTAATTACATGTACTGCACTTTTATCTTATTATTATAACATAAATACATTTTCATTATCTGCTGAAATAATTTAATTTAACAGTAACAGTGGGGACAGCTATATACCAATGCTTATGTATTCACAGCGAGACATGTTGCTACACAGTGAAGCCATCTCTGTATAGATAGACCTAATTAAAACACGAATTTTATTACGCCATACGAAAGACAGTTTGATCAAAGACATTATTATTATTATTATTATTATTATTATTATTATTATTATTATTATTATTATTATTATTATTATTATTATTATTATGCAAGGTCTTTGGGTTTGATATGCGATGATGTTACAGAGGTGTGAAAATTATTAGAATAATCTTAATTTTAAAGGTTTTTTAATAGTTCATTCACAAATATTAATTGAATTGATGAATATTGGTATATATTACTATACTGATGTAGGATATATTTACTACTAACAATGCCGGAAAGTATTGTTGTACATTGGTATTTTTCTTATTTTACAATTGTTATGGGAATTCAGAAATTATTATATTATGGTGGCGGAATTGGAAACATAAAAAATTATATGCACAAAACAGATGTATACGTTCATTTGAACCTTCACAACAATGTAAACGCGAAGAACAATTTGTTTAAAGCATGTCTTAATTAATTTTTGATGTTTCCAATTCCGCCAACATAATAATTTCTGAATTCCCATAACAATTGTAAAATAAGAAATATACCAATGTACAACAATGCTTTCCGGCATTGTTAGTAGTAAATATATCCTACATCAGTATAGTAATATCATATACCAATATTCATCAATTCAATGAATATTTGTGAAGGAACTATTAAAAAACCTTTAAAATTAAGATTACCGGTATTCTAATAATTTTCACACCTCTGTAACATCATCGCATATCAAACCCAAAGACCTTGCATAATAATAATAATGTCTTTGATCAAACTGTCTTTCGTATGGCGTAATAAAATTCGTGTTTTAATTAGGTCTATCTATACAGAGATGGCTTCACTGTGTAGCAACATGTCTCGCTGTGAATACATAAGCATTGCTATATCTGTCCCCACTGTTACTGTTAAATTAAATTATTTCAGCAGATAATGAAAATGTATTTGTGTTATAATAATAAGAGAAAAGTGCAGTACATGTAATTAATATTGTTAAACCCGTATTTCGCTTTTCGCAATTGGCATTACTGAATAATAACATCGAATTCCTTTATTGCAGTAATCGAAATTCATCTACGAATATTTCAAATTCACAATGTTTGAATAGGTTAAGTATTCGTTAATATACAATTATTAACATTTTGTGATCGAATTTTAGGGATCTAGTATTTACATTTTTATTTTATTCACGAAAAAGTCCTAATAAATGTCACCAGAGATCTGAGATTTCCCAGACATAAATTTGTAAGGATAAAAAGGGGTCGGAGCATGCCACTTCGTTCTAGTGCCGAGGTTAAGAACGCTCTACCTCCATGCCCCGCAAGTGTCTTCAGACCAAGTGAAGGAACTACCTACCTTTACCTTTATATTTATGTTACTTGTAATGGAAATTTAAAAAAGATAACTGTAACTCCACGAAAGTCAATTCAAGCTGTATTGACAAGAATTAAGTGACGTTTCGCAGTAAATCATTCACTTTGTGTAGACGCAAATTTGCCCTGGGCTAGGACGTTACACGAGTGCACATCAAATACAAACATGAGCCAGGCGTGGGACGCATTTAATTACGTACAAACGCAATGCCCGAGGGACAGCTTTTCCAACTTGTGCAAGCTTTTAAACGAAATTATATATTTGAAGTAACTATTAACATTAGCATAAAAATTTTAATAGTATATTGTGATACAAGACTGGGAAGTGCTTTTCACAAAATCGAGGAAAAGTTTTAAAAAGGAGCTGAGCGAGTTTTTCAATTTCCAGAGACGATAATCACGGAGGTTTTCTGTGGACACTCTGTACGATTCTGCATCGCGGAATATGGCACTTATAGTAGAGAGAGAAAAAGGGCAATTCAACATAAAATGAGAAGCCCAACTATCTAGCTATGAATCTTTACGTGGAATTCTGTATTCAGGATAGTCCATGCTACCACCCCTAAAATGTCTACTATCCCTCCTGAATGATCTTGTATAATATCAACACGTAGTGTATCCAATTAATAAACATTTTATTCTTAAAACTCCATTGTTAACCTTTAAGGGGAGTTGGTCATTATCGCATGCAAAATAATGGTAAAAATGGCCTATCTTCTAGCTGTCATAAATATAATAGTCTACTATTTATCAGTGGTCTTTCATTTTTGTTAGCTATGTATGTATACATATTAAGCTTTAAAATGGAAAAGAATGGTGACTCTAGAGTAAATCTGTATCCTTAAATTAATTTTTTTAATTAAGCACAATTTTTTTTATAAATTCACTACATGTCTGTGATTAGGTACACTCTATTTACTTATTATAACACATATTGAATTGAAAATTTGACCACTTACTGCTAATAGATACGAAAACATACCCTACTAAAATTATTCATATATCTGTAATATTATGGGCATAGGGCTTATAGTAATCATCACCGTCAATAAATTAAAAAAATTGAAGATTAGTATAAGCCCTATGCCCATAATATTACAGATATTTTAATAATATTAGTAGGGTACGTTTTAGTATCTGTTAGCAGTAAGTGGCCAAAATTTTAATTCAATGGGTGCTATGGTAAGTGAATAGAGTGTACCTAATCACAGGTATGTAGTGAATTTATATAAAACATATGTTTAAATTCAAAAATTAATTTAAGGGTAAGATTTACACTAGACTAACCATTCCATATATGTATACATATATCACTAAAAATGAAATAGCTGTGATAAATAAAATTACATGACTGCTTGAAGATAGGGTATTTTTACCATTACTTTGCATGCGATATCGTCCAATTCCCCTTAACTATAAATAAAGGGTTCGTCAGAAAGAACGGATGGATTTCACAGGGCAAGAAAATTGTAAGGATTCATCAAATCAAAAATTTATTGTTATCAACAGATTCACCAATACATGCAGTTTATTTACGGTATACAACATCATCCATATGATGTCCTTGGCTTTCGATACAGGCATCAAGGCGTTTTCTGAAGTTCGCCGTAACTTTCACAGTCATAGTTGGTGGGATTGCCGCAATTTCTTCACGAATCGCCGTCTTTAGTTCGTCCAGTGTATGTGGTTACTTACGCCTTCAAGTGGTCCCAAAGAAAGAACTCGCAGGGCGCGAGATCTTATCGTAAACTCGACAATCTCAGTGCAATAGCATGTTTGCGGGCTGATGGTTGAGGTGGCAGGACAACCTACTGTCTGTCTCCACATTTGCAGGAGTACACGCGCTCCGTGTTCGTCCAGGTGATTTCTTCTTTAATGTTGAACTTGTGGTACGAAATGAAGCCGCCCGAGTTGGAATCCTAGCGTAACGTCCGATGTCGAAATGAGTCCTGTGTGGCGATCACAGACTCTTCATTTTTCAAAAATGTCTCTACGATGAAAGCACGTTGTACACCAGACCAACACCATGTTCTCAACTGAAACTGCATTCTATGGCTGACCCAACAGTCGTGGTCCCCCTCACTCTATCCCTCCCCTCGCTGCGTATTGATAGTTTGAAATCCATCCGTTCTTTTTGACGCACCCTGTACAACATTTCAGGCCATGGAAAATTTAAAACATATTTTAAACGAAGTAACTACTGACGCTTTCCTGGCGAAATTTTCTCGGGCTTCCAGCCAGGTCATAAGTTGGTGATCCACCGACGTTTCGAGGATAGAGTTGGGTCGATTCGTGAACGAATCGTTCATTCGAACGACTAATAATAAAGAATCGTAAGAATCGACTCGTGGTATCAACGAATCGTCGTTCAAAAGAATCGTAACGAATCGTCGTTCAAACGAATCGTAACGAATCGTCATTCAAAAGAATATGAAGGAATCGGCATGGTATCGTAACCCACGATTCTAATCGTTGTTTGATGTAACCTGTCAACGGACATTTCCGAACCGTGTCGAATGCTCCCGAGCGAGAGTGAAATCAAATTATGTACTGCATTTGTTAAGTATGGAAAATAATGAACACAAACCTGAAATTTGCATAGTTAAATAGAGATGTAATGCAAAAAATGTACTTCATAATAAGGTTCAGTTGATAAATTATAATTTAGAGACATTATCTTGGGTAATTTTGTAGACTAATGGAGTTAATACTGAATGGTTCCATCCAATGAGAAAGAGACAGTCCAATGTCTCGCCTCTTATGCCATCTATGAGAGAGATGTAGAACGTTTTTGTTCTACGCGTGGTTTGCAAAGGAAAGTGTCTTGCGACGATTCAAAAGAATAGTTGGAATCGCAGACTGGGAAGAATCGTGAACGAATCGTTAGAATCGATTCGTAATGTGTGATTGAATCGTTGGAATCGACTTCTGAAAAAGAATCGTGTTGCCCAACTCTATTCGAGGATGTTCATCTTCCTCATCTTCAGGGTTGAATGATATCTGGGGGTACCCAGCTCCTTAATTTATAGTGCTAGAGGGAGCAGTCAGCCGAGGAGCTGTGCGCCGATTGGCTGTTATTAGTGCGGACCGCGGCGAGAACGCGGCCGACGTGTTTTCTTGCGGAGGACACATGAGAACTCGTCCGCCGAGCCCACCGTGAGACCCAAGGTCATTCAGCCGGAAAGCACAAAGCAAGACGACACTCGGCCGCGTTCTCGCCGCGGTCCGCACTAATAACAGCCAATCGGCGCACAGCTCCTCGGCTGACTCCTCCCTCTGGCACTATAAATTAAGGAGCTGGGTAATGTTGTAGATAATCAGTTACATCCATTTTCGGCTTACCCACTGGAAATTTCTAGCGCTTCTTCATTGGGGCGGCGAAACCCGAAGTGAGACAAGTGGCCAAGAGGCTTGGAGCTCACATATTCAGTTTTTCACAGCCCCAACTCCCCCCTTGCAAGGACGTGTTTTCACGTACCTTTAAAGTTTCTCCTCCCACTTCCTCCCACTCATTCATTCATTCCCTTTTTCCGTGATCGATGGAGTTGTAATAGAGCCAATTGGCTAGTCTACGTCCATCGAATGAAGTCATTTTACCTAAGAGCCAACTGGCTAGTCTCTGAAATTGAGACATCTCATTCTGCCTAAGGTTTTTCCGTGGTTTTCCTGAGGCGTTAAGACAAATGTCGGGATGAGCCCTAAAAGAAATGGGCCACGGACCTGCATTCACTTCCCCAGACATTGGTGACGGCTCAAAATTAATGATTATACACATCGAACTCGGGCCCTAACAGAATTCAATCGTCCCCTTGTACAGATCAATGGAGTCATCAAAGAGCCAATTGGCTGGTCTCCTGATCTGAGAAAAATCATCAAAGAGCCAATTGGCTATTGCCGTTGAGATTAATCCCTACGCGTTCGATTCTTCAAACAGCCAAACTGGCTATTACCGTTTCGTGCCAAGACTCCTCCTCCTAGTTGGTACCATCGCGTCTCTCCTCCGGATCATGTCGCTGTACTTTTGCCCCTCCTCACCCCGTATGTTGTAGCTAATCAGTTACGTCCATTTTCTGCTTACCCACTGGAAATTTCTAGCGCTCCTTCACTGAGGCGGCGAAACCCGAAGTGAGACAAGTGGCCAAGAGGCTTGGAGCTCACATATTCAGTTTTTCACAGCCCCAACTCCCCCCTTGCAAGGACGTGTTTTCACGTACCTTTAAAGTTTCTCCTCCCACTTCCCCCCCTCTTTCATTCATTCCCCAGATATCATTCAACCCTGAAGATGAGGAAGATGAACATCCTCGAAACGTCGGTGGATCACCAACTTATGACCTGGCTGGAAGCCCTAGAAAATTTCGAAATATTTTAAACGGTTCAAAATTAATAATGTAAATGAATCCATGTGTAAATGCGAGGAAAGCGACCAGACTGTTCATCACCTCCTATTTGATTGCCCAATTTTCGAAAGAATTCGCCTGACTGTCACATGTCATCTCGTGTTCTGGCCAATTTGAAAAACCCCTGTGTTTTATGTTTAAAAAGAAATGCTGTTCAAGGGAATTTCAGAAATTCATATCACATATTCACAATTCACTATAAATAGCTAGTTTATGTGTTTCTGCCATAGTAAGAGAAGTTGTAGTTAATGAAATTAGAAAGGATATGTGAATGTGTTAATTTTGTTTCTATATATTCAGGGTCTATTTTTTTATTTAATTTTTTTATCATTAATATAACATGCAACAGAGAAAAACAGGCTGCAATAAAAGGAAATACTACTACTACTATTAATAATAATAATAATAATAATAATAATAATAATAATAATAATAGCTATAATATCACTGTTTCATATCACATACGTTTTTATGTAATTTTCCTTTTATTTGTCCTTTCTGTGTATTGTATATAATATGTCTATGTCTTATGTTTGAACATGCACTAGTATGTCATGTCTATTTCATGTCATTTTATGGCATATACGTCCTTAAAAGTAATAGGCCTATGTACATTTCTACGAAATGCTCACTTTTTTATATCCTGGAAAAGTACGGTCTGTAATATGTTAATATGTCTGCATTTCATATATTGTGTATCTATTTCTATATATATTATATCTATTTTATCTTATATCTTTGTCTTTCTCTAATATAAATATGATTTTTATTGTCATACACATATTTAATGTAATATGTGTATTTTATGATATAATTATGTATACATTTTATGTAACTATTTGTACAAGGTTACAGCCCTAATTTAATTACAGCCCTAATATACCTTCGGGTAAAATAGGGTTCTACAGAGACATCATTTTAATTTTACTAACATTTTTAATATTAACCTGTCTATACCTTTAGAGAACCGGAAACACCGCTTGCTCCCCCCTCCAAGACTGAAGTTCGATGATACTGGCGTAAAACACAAATCACTTTACTAGGTATAGGAAGGAAGAAAAGTAGTTCATCCATTTACGTAAACTAGGAAATATCGCGATTTTGAGTTTGATAATTTTCATTAGGTTTTTCTTTAATCAAAGTACAGTACTGTATTAAGAATAAGTGTTCTTACTCACGAAGTGAGTTATCCATGCGAACGTATTCATTATGCAGTGTATATTATACTATCTACAGCACATTAGCGTACAATATAGGGAAAGAAGTTAAATTGAAAAATAATCATAATATGAATATTTAAACACAATTTTGAAAATGGTGGCCGTTCATTTCGATACAGGCTTCAGTTCTTTTGTGCATATTATCGCACTATATACGATTGCATCTAATTCCAATTGCCAGTTTCGTCCTTCGTACTAGTAACTCATGTTGAAATAATTCTGTACCTACTCTACGTACTGTAAATTCAATCTTCACTTCTGCCCGACCCGAAAATATAAAATTACTCAGACATGCTATCTACTGTCCGTCCAAGTGGTTATGCCGCAGGATTGTAGAAAGGGAGGAAATCACGTGACAGTTAATTACTTAACGAGGCCCTTTTATTTAAGGTAAATTAAGCAGCTGTATAATATAACGTAAACTTCCAATTCCTAAGAGAAATTAATGTTTTCAGAAAAGAGCTAAGACAGCCCAGCTATTACAGAGGGGCGAGCAGAAGCAGGTGGGGGAAATCGGAATGCGACGTAGGCAAACGGACAGTACCTGTGCGAAAATATGATTCAATATTGAAAGCTCTTTCGTCATTGGAAAACGCGAACATATTTCTGGAACGTACTATACTCAGTAACTCAGTACTGCTTACTATCTGCGGTCTTGGTTCTGTGTGGAGTTGGAACTTCCTTACTAGAAGGGGTGGGAGTGAAGTACATTCAAAAACTCAGGTACAATAAAAATTGAAGTAAAAATAAAATGATGTCCCTGTATAAACTTGGAAATTCAATAATAATAAATACAACATTTATCTACATCAAAAGCAAATTAATTATATTTCCTTTTTAAATACAATGTAAAGTTTCCAGGATGTTTCTTCTGTATATTTCTTATACTTAACGTTGTACGATGCCAAAATTTTTTACTCCAAGTATTAAACTAATTGGTGCTTGTATATACTCTATGTTTTACCGTAAGCCAAAAGTCTAGGGATCATAGCCAAGAACTGCACAATAATTTTGAACATTACTCAAACGTAACTGCAGACATTATTCAGCATGTCTTCAAATAAACGAAAGAGAGAGAGAGAGATAGCACTGACTATTTCGTTTATATGACGTCATGCCATTTTCGACCAATCAAGTGTAATGAAATTTTGAATTCCAACCAATCACAGTCACACTTTGCGATAATTTTTGCAGCTAGATTTATCGCTATCACTTTATCGCATGGTCGTTCTTTTGTTTAGTCGTTGTCGGAAACTGTTTCCCCGTAAATTGATGATCATGAATACATTAAGATGCAACTACACGGTTAAACTTTTCTTTCAACTTTAAAGCAATGAATGTAAGATTTATATTTAATATTAATTAATATATTTACGCAGTGAAAACGACATTCAAAACGGCGCACCATGAAGACACAAAATCTTCATGCATCTTAACTGAATGTACCTTTTAAACTTGATTCTTTCAATATTCTTCCCAGATTGCACGCATACGCGATTGGAATATTGAACTGTGTAGATGCAGCTTTAGTTCCGTTACACACTACAGCGAGAATGCGTTTGTCGAGCTATAGAAAATGCTTTCCTGTAGCACGAGTAACTGTCGAAATAAGGCACAGCTGACATTGGTCCTGCTCTCACAGGTAACTTAACCTATAATTGTAGCCTATAAAATTTGTATTTTGTGAATGAAATTAAACAATTAATAGAAAGTCAGATGTTCAAATGTATGTAACATCATCACATATCAAACACAAAGACCTTGTATAGTAATATATACAAGGTCTTTGATCAAACTGTCTTCCGTATGGTGTAATAAAATTCGTGTTCTAATTATCTATACAGAGATGGCTTCACTGGGTAGCAACATGTCTCGCTGTGAATACATAAGCATTCCTATATAGCTGTCCCCACATAGTTCTTAGTTCTCGGTGTGGTGTGTAATGTAACGATGAAGTACTAAATAAAGTACGAAATTCTACTTCCACATTTTCATCTTCTAATTCCATGTCCATTGTAGGCTATCGGAAAAAATTGTATTCCTTCATTCAGATTTGATAACTGCGTTTTCAACAATTCTTCACTTAATTAATGTATTAATCAGGTTACTGTAATTATATTATAAGACTTTAAATTATATTATAATTTCAGCAGATAATGAAAATGTATTTATGTTACAATAATAAGAGAAAAGTGCATTGTTAACATTGTTAAAACTGTATTTCGCTTTTCCCAATTGGTATTACTGAATAATAACATCGAATTTCTTTATTGCAGTAATCGATATTCATCTATTTCAACTCCACAATGCGTGAATAGGTTAGGTATTCGTAAATATACAATTGTTAACATTTTGTGATCGAATTTAGGGATAAATTGTTTACATTTTTGTTTTATTCACGAAAGATTCCTAATGTTAAACATCCTGTTAATCGCTAACTATTGCGAGTAGAATCGTGTTTTAGTCCATATCGATAGAAAACCTAATAAAGAATGCCTTATTCTACTGGCGTATATCAATAGAGTGGACGGTTTTCGTACACATTAAATTAAAAAAAAAACACCTATTTCAAGCCAATAGAGGCGATCAGCTTGCAATAGTGTAGCCAGAGAGGGAAGCGGGAGACAGACCTGAGTTCGTTATACAACGACATCATTTTATTTTTACTATCATTTTTAATATTAACCTGGCTATACCTTTAGAGAACCGGAAACACAGATTGCTACCCCATACACGACTGAAGTTCGATGATACTGGCGTAAAACACAAACAAATAACTTTACTGGGTATAGAAGGGAAGAAAAGTAGTTCATCCATTTAAGTAGACTAGGAAATATGGCAATTTTTAGTTCAATAATTTTCATTGGGTTTTTGTTTAATCAAAATTCAGTACAGTATTAACAAGGAGTGTTTTTACTCACGAACTGAGCTGTTCATGCGGACGTATTCATTATGCAGTGTATATTATACTGTCTACAGCACATTAGCATACAATATAGAGAATGAAGTTAAATTGAAAAATAATCATAATATGGATATTTAAACACTTTTTGAAAATGGTGGCCGTTCATTTCGATACAGGCTTCAGTTCTAATGTCCATATTATCGCACTATAGACTATTGTAAGTAATTCTAATTACCAGTTTCGTCCTTCGTATCAGTAACTCATGTTGAAATAATTCTGTACCTACTCTATAAAAGAGTACCTTACGTACTGTAAATTCAATCTTCATTTCAGCCCGATCCGAAGAGATAAAATTACTCAGACATACTATCTACTGTCTGTCCAAGTCGTTATATGGCAGGGTCGTAGAAAGGGAGGAAATCACGCGGCAATTAATTACTTAACGAGGCCCTTTTATTTAAGTTATTTTAAACAGTTGTATACTATTACGTAGATGTCCAATTCCTATCAGAAATTAATATTCTCAGAAAAGAGCTAAGACAGCCCAGCCACTAGCCTTTACAGAGAGGCGAATAGAAGCAGGTGGGGGAAACCGGGATGCGACGTAGGCAAATGGACGACAGTACCTGTGCGAAAATTATTCAATATTGAAAGCTCTTTCGTCACTGGAAAACGCGAACATATTTTTGGAACGTACTGTTTACTCTGAACGTAAAGCTACTATGACTGTATATGCGGTCTTGGTTCTGTCTGGAGGACGGTTGAACTTCATTAGTAGAACGGGTGGGAGTGAAGTACATTCAAAAACTCAGGTACAATAAAAATTGAAGTAAAAATAAAATGATGTCCCTGTATCTGCATTACGAGAAGAAATAGGAGTATGTTAGCGGCGATGTTGCCAGACTGCTGAAATTTCCAACTTAATTTTCAAATTAACCCTGTATTTAATCACGAAACGTAACATACTGTAGGTTTCACATCCATTTAAGTGTACCATATCGTGCCTTTGAATCTACATGATTATTTCACTTGCACCCTGTATACTGCAATTATACACACACTTGTCGCTTGAAGTGTTCCCTGCAAAGCATGACTAATGGAAATTGTGTCCCATTTCCGCACATTGTCATAATCTCTCTGGAAATACGTATGAATAATGCACACGACTTCCTTGGTATTAGAATGTATGTTATGTCTTCTACCAGCTATTAAATAGAAAGTAATTACCAAGCACATTAATACGAATCACAATATAAATCAGCATAAATGAAAAGCGATTGTAAATGTGTTCAAAAACTGAACTTAACTAGGTTACAAACAGGCGTAGACTGTGGGAGAATAACAAACATTAACGTGTTGTAGAAACATCCTGTCAAACAGGTGCAGTGAATGCAAAAAGTGTTCGTACTCTTAGAAAATTCAGATTATAATACACTTTAAGGAGAATCGCAGGATTTGAGAATACAATAATGCACTAATTATGAATAGTGAGTTCTGACGCTCACAGATATGCTGTCTATAAAACAACAAAAGTAGTACAATATTTGGAAAATTAAATAAAGCTCAATAATGATACATAAGTCGGCACAACAAGTGATCGTACACCTGAAGTAATCATACTTAAAGAAGAGTTGGAGGGGTGGTGTTGCCAGTACTCGTTTGTGTGCAGCAGTGATAGGGAGAGAGCTCCGTCATCAGCGAACGAAGAGCTGAAACGTCAAAATGGGCAGCATCCGTAGAAAAAGAAGTAAGGCGACAAGAAAAGTTACTATTAAACTGCACAACCAGTGCAAATCGTTATGTGAAATATCTGAACTTGTTGGGAGACCTCGGTCTACCATCCAGTCAATTTATGATAGGTTCTGCGCATCAAAGACTGTGAAAAACAGCCAAGAACTGGACGACCTAAAGTTCCACCAGAACATGATGATCGCGTGATTATTAGGGAAATTAAGAAAGATCCAAAGATTAGTGCAGTAAAGGTTGTCGCAGATCTGGAAAGACGACGTATGAAAATTCAAGCCAGCACAGCCATGGTTATCATGGTCGCATAGACCGGAAAAATTGTCGAGTGAGGAAGAAAAATCGTACAAATGATTTAATTTCGCAAAAGAATACCGAGATAAAGGAATGGAGTATTGGAAAAAAATTATTATTTCGGACGAAAGCAAATTTAATGTTTTTGGTTCGGATGGGAGAAGTAGGTGTGGCGACAAAAGAATACAGAGATGAATCCTCAACACCCTGTGTCTACAGTAAAACATAGAGGCGGGCCAGTGTTAGTTTGGGGGTGTATGAGGCCTCGGGCGTGGGTAGACTGCATTTTATTGATAGTGTCATGGACCGCAAAAGGTATGTGAACATTTTAAAGCAGAATCTCCATGCTAGTGCTGAAAAGTTGGGTCTTCAAAGTACTTTCGTTTTCCAGCAAGATAATGACTCCAAACACACTGCGGAAAACATTCAGCCACCTGACACTAACGTCATCGAGCATCTTTGCGCTATTCTAGAAAAAAGCATAAGAAAGCACCATTTCTCAAATAAAGAATGTCTTAAGTAAGCTCTTCAAAAAGAATGGGACTTAATTCATTCCACAATTACAGAAAAATTAGTAGAATCACTGCCACAAAGACTGGAGACAATAATCGCTGAAAAGGGCAATCCTACAAGGTACTGAAATGCAATATAGGTTTATAAAGACTTCCTGATAGCAGGTGTACGATAACTTATTGTGTGTATGAAAATAGGAGTGATTTAATTTTGTTAAATATATTATAGAAATTATTAAATTTTTTCGATTTTTTGCTACACTCAATAAAATATGTAGAGTTTTTAGTCACAATATTGTTATTTGCAAACATTTCAGACGTCTCATTTGTCCTCAGAAACTATTTTTACTTACGTTTTGTAGATGTACGAACACTTTGTGCAGTCACTGTATGTTGTATGCGGTAGTAAGTAGCACACCCCAACTCTTCTTGTTACTGATCGGTAAGATTCGCCCTACAGTTTAAACGGCGAAAAGCTTCCTTCTTATAAAAGACAGAGTACAATTATTCTTCTTGTAACTAGGAAGCTTAAGATCTAAAGAACACTGGAATTGCCACTTTACAAATCTTCATTTGTGTCTCTCAGTGCAGCGTATTGTATTGTAGGCCATTTATTAACATTCCCTGGTATTCATACATTGCTTTACAGCTAGAATATGGAACAAGTCAAAAAAATTAATACTATTATAAAGTCTTAATTTATAGTCACAGTCTAGGTGAAATATATACACACGAGATTTACAATATAGTCTGCTAGTACAACATAAAGTTTTAGTATCAATTTCATGAAGTGTTATTGAATGTCATGAATTCACCTACAGAATAGAAGGCGTGAGAAATTAGGTACTTCTTTAATTTGGTCCTAAATAATCTTATGTTTTGAGTTTTGTTTTTTTATATCGATAGGGAGGCTATTAAAAATTTTTACAGCCATATAACGCACTCCTTTTTGATAGCACGATAGACTTGCCGATGGATTATGAAAGTCATTTTTTGACGTGTATTTATGCTATGAACTGTTGAATTAGTTACAAAGTTTTCACGATTACATACGAGGAAGATTATTAATGAAAAGATATCCTGCAAACCATAGGCATTATTTGTAGTTTTTTTAAAATAGTCCTACACGATTCCCTAGATTTGGCAACTATTATTATTCTAATTACTCTTTTTTGTAGTAGGAATATACTGTTACTATCTGTGGAATTTCCCCAGAATATTATTCCAAAACTCATTACCGAGTGGAAGTATGCAAAGTGTTTTCCTTCTCGAAGCGTTTTTAAACAGTTGCGTTCAATTGGTTTAAATTAAAAACAAAAAGAAGTAAAACTGATTTTAGTATGTACGTATCTACTGATTTAGGATTCTTGTTCGAAAAGTGTAGAACAATTCTGGATCACAAGAATACGCAAGTACCGAGGTTGAATAGGAAGTTTCTGATTTTTTTGTAACATTTGCAAACTCTCATTTATGCCAAATATGCTTTTCTTCTGCTGTTGCCATCAAAACAAAGACAAGAAATCTCATTGAACTTGAAAGTGCATATATCGCATACACTGCGGACGAAGGATTAGGGAAACTTGCTTATTTATTTATGTATTTACTTATTCATTTAATTATTTACTTATTTATTTATTTACTTATTTATTTATTTACTAATTTACGAGTGTTTACTTACTAATTTATTTATTTATTTACTAACTTATTTATTTACTTATCTATTTATTTACTAATTTACGAGTGTTTACTTACTAATTTATTTATTTATGTACTTATTTATTTACCAACTTATTTATTTACTTATTTATTTACCTTTTTATTTATTTACTTATTTATTTACTTATTTATTTGCTTATTTACTTATTTACTTATTTATTTATTTACTTATTTACTTATTTACTAATTTACGAGTATTTACTTACTAATTTATTTATTTATTTACTTATTTATTTACTTTCTTATTTATTTACTTATTTATTTAATTACTTATTTACTTATTTATTTACTTATTTATTCATTTACTTATTTATTTATTTATTCATTCATTCATTTATTTACTTATTTATTTACTTATTTATTTATTTAATTACTTATTTATACTTATTTGTTTATTTATTTATTTATTTACTTATTTATTTACTTATTTATTTATTTGTTTGTTTATTTATTCATTTAATTATTTATTCATTTACTTATTTATTTATTTACTTATTTATTTATTTACTAATGTACGAGTATTTACTTACTAATTTATTTATTTATTTACTTATTTATTTACTTTCTTATTTATTTACTTATTTATTTACTTATTTATTTAATTACTTATTTACTTATTTATTTACTTATTTATTCATTTACTTATTTATTTATTTACTTATTTATTTATTTATTCATTTATTTACTTATTTATTTGTTTATTTATTTATTCATTCATTCATTTATTTACTTATTTATTTACTTATTTATTTATTTAATTACTTATTTATACTTATTTATTTATTTACTTATTTATTTATTTGTTTATTTATTTATTTATTTAGTTATTTATTTATTTACTTATTTATTTATTTGTTTCTTTATTTATTCATTTATTTATTTATTCATTTACTTATTTATTTATTTTGAAACGAGAGATGTACAATGTCGATATCTGACGCCTACTTCGAGTACGAAACAGCTGACCAGAATAAACCAAGGAGGAAATCAAAACGTGAGGCAGATACAAAATACTGCGGACGAAGGATTAGGGAAACAGCTGGAAGTGTCTGAGGTCAGGAGCATAGACAAGACTAATGGAGGAAATACAAGAGAAGACATGATAAGGACGAGCGAAGGAACGAAGCGACTACCAGATATTAGTGATTGTGAGGACAGAATAGGTAGGGCTTTGGAGAGGTTATAGTGAAGAAGAAGAGTGCTAAAAATTGATTGCAAGAAAGCTAGGGGTGACAAAAGTGGTAGAATAGGAACAGAGAAGAAAGTGTTAAGTGTAAGAGTGTAATGAGATAGACCAACAAACAATGAATAGAAGAGAATTAAAGTGGAAAAAAATCATCTGAACAAGTGTGAAGTGCAAGAAAGAGAAATTGGAAGTGTAATTAAGTGAAATAGATATTTCATGTTTTTCAATGTTGTGGGTTGGGAGTAGTATCAGGGGTACTATAACTGTAGGAGTATTATAGAAATAAATATATGGAAAGAGATAATAAAATAGGAAATTTAGGAGTGGAGCGAAGAGAAATAGATAAATATGTAAATAAACAGAGGATAGAAAAAAATAAGTAATGTGCTGTAAAATAGAGAAACCGGAAAAGTCAACAAGCAATGTAGGAGAAAATAGCTGGAAAATAATGATTAAGAGTAGGTAGGATTTGAGAGTAGAGAAGAAAATAAATAAATAATGCAAATTATTAAGGAAGGAATATGCAATATTTAATAGGTGAGCGAGAAATGGAAGGGAGACAGTCTAGGTAGGAGGGAGAGAATAGAAGAGGTTAGAGAGGGAAGGGCATATAGCAATTCAGTTATAACAGAACATTAGAAAGTAATCAAGAAATACTCGGCAATGAATACATTACCTAATAGAAAAGAGTTGTATGTATTAAAGGCAGTGGCGGCTCGTGGGTATTGAATTCAGGGGGGCTGCATACAAAAATAAACCATGCAACTTACCTTATGTAAAGATTAGTTCAATGCGTCTTGGCTTGTAGGTTGCAAACTTTTGAATCATCTTATTAAAATCCGATATGTCGTTTAACATAGTCTTTACAATGTAAAACATAGCTAAAGCGGTCAGTCTCTCTTCTCTCATCGTATTTCTGAGATAGGATTTCACTCTCTTCAAACACGAAAAGCAACGTTCTGGTTTGGAAGTTGTCATTGGTATGGTGATAGCTATGAATAGTAGTTCCACAAGTTCCGAAAATGAGGCCTGCAAGTTCTCAGATAGAAGAAACTGCAAGAGCTTTACTGCGTCACTGATATTTCTGAATTTTTGTCTCTGATACAACACAGTGAGGTCCGTTTTTAGTTTGTCTTTATCGAAATTGGAAAAAGTTTCACACATACATTTAGGTCATTTTAAGGAAATGAGCTTTTGTAGCATTCAAATTTTTCTTGACACAGAAGAGAAGATAATATCAAATTATCTATGAACTGGAATCGGGTGTTAGCTTGTGTCAGACACTTCCTTGGCTGCCGCAACCCTTGTCTGAATCCCTTCGACCTTACGACGCCTTTTAGGGATTTAATTTTCACAGATCTCGCTGCTCAACTGTGCACTGTTCCGTATTGTCTGTATGGCATTAACAAAGCTTGATATACAAAGTCAGCCTCGGCAGCATAGTCGGTTGCGGGTTCGATCCCGACCCAGGTCGATGGCATTTAAATGTGTTTAAATGAGACAGGCTCATTTCAGTAGATTTACTGTCATTTAAAAGAATCCTGCAGGACAAAATTCCGGCACACCGGCGACGCTGAGATAACCCCTGCAGTTGCGAGTGTCGTGAAATAAACCATAATTTAATTTTTATATGCAGATTTGAACCTTAGAAATATCTAAATGGCGATGTTGTAGTTGGTTGTATAACATAGTTACATGATGATACATCAATAAATGAAAAAAACTGAGCCAAGAAATTGAATTCAGGATCTTCAAGAGTACGCACCAGGGCGCTTGCCTCATTTATTGTGATGTTGTTAGATGTTTGAGATTCCATTATATTTTGAAAACATTCTAGCATTGGCTCCTTCTTCTCAAGAACAACATTTACTGTTATTATTTAAAACTCCATCTTGTTGCCCTAGCTGATGGAATTGTCTTTGAAACACATTAATCTAATACTGGCTGTGTGGAGATTGAGAGAAGAAAGCAGGGATATTGGATAAATTGGCAAAAAAATATGCGAGCTTTGTAGGCTATTTTGTTTAGCGGCTCTTTCCGTTATGAGATTCAACTGATGGGCACTTAATTTCATATTTCTTCTGAATTGTTAAGATACTGAACTGAATAGACTGTACAGAATTAAACATTGTTGCACTTGTTATGCTCGCAACGTTAAAGAAAATGTATTTAAAACTGCGCGCTACTGACAAGCTGCTGCAAATTTTGCAGCGCGTGGAAACTCTGGATTCACGGCAAGGGGCAGCAGAGGGAGGGGTAAAACTAACGCGCAAAGCATCCGAGACGAGACTGGCAGCTCCAGGGGAGGAAGTGGCTTCACCATTCCGTCCTTGTCTCTCGGTTCGCTCTGGCAGCTCCAGGGGAGGAAGTGGCTTCACCATTCTGTCCTTGTCTCTCGGTTCGCTCTGGCAGCTCCAGGGGAGGAAGTGGCTTCACCATTCCGTCCTTGTCTCTCGGTTCGCTCTGGCAGCTCCAGGGGAGGAAGTGGCTTCACCATTCCGTCCTTGTCTCTCGGTTCGCTCTGGCAGCACCAGGGAAGGAAGTGATTGCGTGCATGTCAATGACAACGACATTTTTTTTTTAATTCGAGCCGCTAAATAGAGACCGTATAATAAATGTATTTCACAACATAAAACGAGACAAGAGCCAAAAATGTCTGGGGGTGCTGCAGCTCCGCAGCCCCCCTTCGAAAGCCGCCCCTGATTAAAAGGATGGTGGATCGAAAAGCAGAAATGTGAAGGTCCACCATCAGGCGAGGCTCCTTAAGGTTGTAGCAAGTTTGCGCTACACCTAAAAAAATGTACAGATATTTTGGTTTAAAATACAAGTTAAGTTATTGTGGTCTAACAAGTAAGTACACGATTGGTATGATCAGCTGTAGTAAGTTTCTCATCCAACTATAATCGTTTGTTGGAGCCTCATCGTTGACTTGCCAGAGTAAACGACCGTACTTCTTATGGAAACTAGCATGATCTTGGGTATCTCTTCGGGGCGAGGGGATGAGAGGGGTGTTGTCCAGTGTGGATTTTAAGTTGTTGATAAACGAACAGCGAGATTTGAAAATGGAAACCGATGGCAGTAGGTCTCAGAGCTACTGATGAGTGTCAATGAATGAGTCCGCCCTGCGACTGCAGTTAGGCGCGAAAACAAGTTTTTTTTTTTTAGGGTAGAGGGTGAGTTTGTATTTTATTGGTGTTTTTGCTTTCCGTTTCACCGCAGTTACTTGAGTCGAGTTGGTTGAGAGCACGTGGTGACGCTTAAGAAGCTGTTTTAATAAATTGCTTTGTTTGTGTTATTCTACTATATTAAACAGACCCTACTTAAGATGAATACAATTCAATCTTTAATAGAACATCCATTTTCATCGCGCAGCTTACAAGAGAAGTGTGAGATTAAGAGTCGTGGTAGGTCGACTCCGAACCTTGAAATTTCGCAGTGCGTGAAAACCAAAACCAGATCGTTTAACAGAAAATTCAATTCTGAGGCGTACGAGAAGTTTTAGTGGTTATGTGGCTTTGAAATAAGAAAATCTTTCTCCTGTTTTCCTTGTGTTTTGTTCGGAGGAGAGTAGGAAAACACCTTTCAGCCTCTGAAGTCGTCATAGGGATTGTTAGTAAAATTTCTAGTAATTTTGTACATTCGCCGAAAGTTGAACACAAATTGTCTGAAAAATTCCATTAGAGACACAAAGCCTGAAATGTTTCTAAACTCGTCAGAGCCATAAATAACTGAAAGTAGAGTGCGGATATTCCTTTCATTTATGGACGGATACGCTCTAATGACACTACGAAGAGACTCTTCTGGGAAAACTCTGTGGAAATAAATAGATGAGTTTTTGCAAATTTTTACGGCTGTAGCATGATAGGCCTAATATTTTGTAGTAGAAAAGTAAACGAACAAAATTTTGAAGATCCAGCCGCCACTGTCCACCATAACTGTGATTGTAAAGTTGACTGACAAATATCAGATATCAAATATATCGGATACACAGGTCATATCTTAGAAGGCTCAGGTGACTCACCCGCTATATCACTAGTAACGGGGCTGCATATGAATCCAGGGGCTGGCGCTGCATTGTATTCAACATCCCCCACTGTTGCGTGTAGAAATGTGCTCGTAGGTAGACGAAGAGGGAACGACAAAGTGATGTGTTGCGGTAGTTATCATTCGGAATTGCGACCATCAAATACAAGTAATGAGAATGGATCCCTTACTCAAGAAACAGTGACGTCAATACGTGAGGACTGGTGTTTGCTAATGAGGCATGCTGTTAATGTAACATAGCTCCTCTGGATAATCAATAAAACGCGCTTACCTCAACTTCCTTCACTGCCACGTTCAAAGAATCTACCCTGCAGTTAAGGATATTGTTTAGTTTGGAATGATTTTACTAGGGAGAATAAATTTCTCAATTACCTATACAAAATATAGTCCCACATTTAGTTACATTTCAGTTTTTAAGGGGATTCTGTACTTCCATATCTTACAATGTTAAATTCCTCAAATTTACGTACATTTTTTTTTTCAGAAGTTAAACTTACTTACTTACTGGCTTTTGAGGAACCCGGAGGTTCATTGCCGCCCTCACATTAGCCCGCCATCCGTCCCTATCCTGAGCAACATAATCCAGTCTCTATCATCATATCCCACCTCCCTCAAATCCATTTTAATATTATTCTCCCACCTACGTCTCGGCCTCCCCAGAGGTCTTTTTCCTTCCGGCCTCCCAACTAATATTCTATATGCATTTCTGGATTCGCCCATACGTGCTACATGCCCTGCCCAACTCAAACGTCTGAATTTAATGTTCCTAGTTATGTCAGGTGAAGAATACAATGCGTGCAGTTCTGTGTTGTGTAGCTTTCTCCATTCTCCTGTAACTTCATCTCTCTTAGCCTCAAATATTTTCCTAAGCACCTTATTCTCAAACACCCTTAACCTATGTTCCTCTCTCAAAGTAAGAGTCCAAGTTTCACAACCATAAAGAACAACCGGCAATATAACTGTTTTATTAATTCTAACTTTCAGATTTTTTGACAGCAGACTGGATGATAAAAGCTTCTCAACCGAATAATAACAGGCATTTCCCATATTTATTCTGTGTTTCATTTCCTCTCGAGTATTATTTATATTTGTTACTGTTGCTCCCAGGTATTTGAATTTTTCCACCTAATCAGAGGATAAATTTCCTATTTTTGTATTTCCATTTCGGAGAATATTCTGGTCACGAGACATAATCATAAACTTTGTCTTTTCGGGATGTACTTCCAAAGCTATTTCTTTACTTGCTTCAAGTAAAATTCCCGTATTTTCCCTAATCGCTTGTGGATTTTCTCCTAACATATTCACGTCATCCGCATAGACAAGCAGCTGATGTAACCCGTTCAATTCCAAACCCTCTCTGTTATCCTGGACTTTCCTAATGGCATACTCTAGAGCAAAGTTAAAAAGTAAAGGTGATAGTGCATCTCCTTGCTTTAGCCCACAGTGAATTGGAAACGCATCTGACAGAAAATGACCTATACGGACTGAGACACATTTTAATTAATCGAACTAGTTTTTTGGGAATACCAAATTCAATAAGAATATCATATAAAACTTCTCTCTTAACCGAGTCATATGTATTTTTTAAATCTGTGAATAACTGATGCACTGTACCCTTATACTCCCAATTTTCTCCATTATCTGTCGAATACAAAATATCTGATCAATAGTTGTTCTATTACACCTAAAACCACACTGATGATTCCCAATAATTTCATCTACATATGGAGTTAATCTTCTCAAAAGAATATTGGACAAAATTTTGTACGACGTCAACAAAAGTGATATTCCTCGAAAGTTACTACATTTAGTCTTGTCCCTCTTCTTAAAGATACGTACGATTATGGACTTCTTCCATTGTTCTGGTACAATTTACTTTTTTTCCCAAATAGCAAGTACAAGCGTATAAATTTCGTTAGATATAATGCGTATAAATTTCGTTAGATAAAAATCATTGATGATTTTTTTTTCATTCAGAATGACTGCAAATTATTTATTTATTATTTTTGCTAAAGATAGAAATAATCTTAATTTTTTTAACCTACTGTGTAAAATGCCGTCGCATTGATATTGTATATTAATTTCAGCCTCCTGGGTACAATACTTTCTGAGAAAAGTTTACGAATGTCACAAAACATAAGAAAGGGAGAAAAATGGTGTCAAAGTTTCCGTACCTTGCAATGTTAAATTCCTCAATTTTGGGTACACTTTCCTCAGAAGTTATAAAAGATACAAATGTAGGAAAAATAGGGCATATGTAACATACGTTTATGTACACAACCGGCTAAATAAATTTAAAAGACCACTGAGCGGTTGGCAAGAAAAAAGATTTCATTGATGAGAATTTTTTGTATTAAGAATTATTACAATATTTTTGCTCAAGATACTCGTATGGCTAAATGTTGACAATTAGAAGAAATAAAATCATATTATCGTTTTACACATACTGAACTCCGAAAAACGATAAAAACCAAAATTTTATTTTATTTTTTTGAAAATTCAGACTACCTTTAAGGGGAGAGGATGGTATTTTTTTAATTTTTTCCTATTTGGTGTAAAATATTAAATATTTGTATGTAGAGACCTCATAGCTGTAGCAACTCAATCAAAAATAAATATTTTGAAAAAAAAATATTTTGGGGCCCAGATTTGAAAAAAATATACCCAATGCAGGATTTTACTACAACCGATATATCTAAACCATTTTTAAAGGTAGATTCATCCAGTTTTTTTAAATGTATTTGCAAAAGCATGCTCTACAAACTGTCTGTAACATAATTTTGATATTAGTCCCTACGTTTGTAAAATAAACAATTAAAATTTAATAACACTTTTCTGAATTCCTTTCTTGCAAACAAACGGACGTAGATTTAAAATGAAATAAATTAACAAAATTATGTTACAGAGAAAAGTTTCCTAATAGTCTAAAGAATGTGTGTTCTAAATTTCATGCATATATCTTAAATAGTACAGAAATTATATCCATTTTTGTCTGGCAATGTAGCAAAAAAATGAAGTTACCGTAAACCGATAAAAGGGGGTGAGTGATTTAAAAATCCATAGCGCAGGAAGTTTAAAAATGGCATCTCAACATCCGATAAGGGCACAAATAGCCACAAAATATTATGCTATGCATTCCACACATATAAAGAATTTTTTTTTAATTTACTCATTTTTCACCAAAAAATACCATCCTCTCCCCTTAAGTAATTTAAAAACATCAGATATTCACGGTACAGGCTCCATCTCCTGTGGTACGATTCGATGAGTCTTTCTTTCTTCGGTTTTCCACGATCTATTTTCCTTTTCGTCTGTATCCCAACGCAATTTTCAAATAATATTTACTTACATCAACCTGCCATCGTGTTGAATCTCGGATGCGCTGATATATCCTGGAGAATATCATATTGTCTCGCAGCCTTCCAAAATACGGGCTCAAAGACTCTCTTCAAATTGTAACGGGTTCCATACACAAGCTCTTTTAAATGACCCCGCAAATAGTAAAATTCTGGTGGGTTTAAGTCCGGAGACTGCGGAGGCCATGGAATTGGTCCATCTCTATCTATCCCTTACGGTATCTTTGATTTAGAAGTCAACTAACATTGACACTGAAATGAGCAGGATCTCCATTATGCATGGAATACGTGTTTCCTTTTATTGCTAACGGTATATGATATAACAGAACACGCAACATTTACTCCAAGAACACTTTGAATCTTTCTCCGTTGAACCTGGATGGTAGACAGTGAGGTCCCACTGAAGAGTCACCAACATTGCGGGCCTTAACATTGACAGAGCATCTTTGTTGGTGATGTGATTGAAAAATGCCTTTAGGATTCTCGTATGCTCATATGTAGTGATTTTGAAAATTCACAATCTGATCACTTTGAATTTTGAGCACTTCCTGATATTCCCATGTGATACGCTATTTTTATTTCATAATTTACCGCATCGGCGTTGTAGAAGAAGAGCTGTAACAAGAAAATGAAGCCTTTCCGTCCAATGTCCATGTAATATTTTTCCATCCTTTGTATGAGAGGAATATGTCCCTAAGGTTTAATATTTTCCCATCCTTTGTATGAGAGGAATATGTCCCTAAGGTTTTGACATACATTTTTAGTTACACCCTGTATATGCAGAATTCGAGAATAAATATGGGAAATGCGTGTTATTATTCGGTTGAGAAGCTTTCATCATCCAGTCTGCTGTCAAACAAAATCTGAAAGTTAGAATTTATAAAACAGTTATATTACCGGCTGTTCTTTATGGTTGTGAAACTTGGACTCTCACTTTGAGAGAGGAACATAGGTTAAGGGTGTTTGAGAATAAGGTACTTAGGAAAATATTTGGGGCTAAGAGAGATGAAGTTACAGAAGAATGGATAAAGTTACACAGCACAGAACTGCACGCATTGTATTCTTCACCTGACATATAATTAGGAACATTAAATCCAGACGTTGGAGATGGGCAGGGCATGTAGCACGTATGGGCGAATCCAGAAATGCACTATAGAATGTTAGTTGGGAGGCCGGAGGGAAAAAAACCTTTGGGGAGGCCGAGACGTAGATGGAAGTATAATATTAAAATGGATCTGAGGGAAGTGGGATATGATAACACATACTGGATTAATCTTGCTCAGGATAGGGACCAATGGCGGGCTTATGTGTGGGCGGCAATGAACCTCCGGGTTCCTTAAAAGCCAGTAAGTAATATGCAGAATTCGAACCTACTAACATAACTTCACGAAAGTGAATATAATATATTATCGTACATCGCAGTGAATAATGATGATGATGATGATGATAATGATAATAATAATCATCACCGTCATCATCATAATAATAATGTATTTTCATTGTGACATTATAATAATTTTGCATGGACCCTGTAACTAAGTTTTCTGAAGCACCTCTGAACTCATTACTGTAGACATATAGCTTACCGCAGAAATGCAATTGAGTTAGTTGCGGAAGTCTTTTAAGTGGAACAACGACGTCACTTCCTTCTGTTCTTATTCTGAAATTCCATATCTGTAAAATGGGTTCATTCAACTTCCAAAACATGAAGTTATATTATTCACGTAAGGGTAACCAGAGATTGCTAAGACTTGCTTCTTCGCAAGACCTCTTATGAGACAAAACAGGAACACATTGCTGACATATACACGATAATAGAACAGGTCGGAATATGCCTTAGCGTTATTGAATTAAAAGAACATTTCCATGGGTTCTTTGCCAACTGTTTGAAGAAACCTTAATGGCATCCATAATGCATGGATAATATTCTCTAGAAATTTTATAGTCAATTTCCTCTACTAAAGGTTGAGTTACATGATAAGAGTTACTCAAGTAAAGTAAGGTCCCTCTTGAACCATAATTTCACTGTAATCCCCTTACAAGAGTAAGCATACAGTATGTACTTGGATATAGTATCTAGATCTCACTTGCCAAATAGAACGTGCAATTGGGCCAACTCTAAACCATACAAAGAGATGTGTGCAATTATTTAGATATGATCGTGTGCTTATACACAATTCTGAAAAACAAATAATTTTACAAGATAGGGTAAATATGGGTCTGTTATGCGCTTGAACTGTAGTTTTATTGTTCCATCAGTTTATTTGGGTCGTGGCTGTGGTATGAGAATAGGTGAATTCGGAAGGTTCACAGCAAACATGAAATGCTAGAAGTCTCCTGATTTTTTTAAGATAAGCATAAAATAATGTACAGGGTGTTAAAAAAGTGTCCAATATTTTAGAAGGTGCGAGTATGCATCAAAACAACATCTTTATCTTCTTCACACTGATTCTCAATCCAGTTTACAAGCTCTTCAAGATATATTCTCTACCAACGCACTAATTCAAGAAATACACCAGCTTCTTACTGACTTGCGATACAACGAACTTTTCTGTTAATTTTCGAGTTCGTCATTTTTTTCCGGTTATTATATGCTTATTTAAGTTGTGTTACCTCTCGCTAGTGGTTTTATATTTTATTTTATCCGTGTTAGCATATATTTTATTATTGTAAATATTTTTGTTTTATCACTATTATTTTTATTATTATTATTATTATTATTATTATTATTATTATTATTATTAATGAATTATTTTGTATTACAATCTTTGTATCATTTCTGTCACGATTATTTTATTATTATTATTATTATTATTATTATTATTGTTACTATTATTTCTATCTTCAGCATTATTATTTGATCCCTGTAAAATTTATGTAGACTACTGGACTGTACCCGAGTAAGAGCATATGCTCATTTCGGGTATCTATTCACATGTATTCATTTCAAATGTAAATTGTAAATAAATTTGAATTTGAATTCGAGATTTGAATTTGATGAAAAAAGGACGAAAAATAACTATAATATGGATCACTTCTCATCAGGGCATTCCTGGAAATGAAACTGTAGATGCCGCAGCGAAAGAAGCTACACGACTTCCATTGCATTTTTTAACGTCTATTCCGCATACAGACGCCATTAAATACATAACCAGAAAACTGCACAACCATTGGCAAACATCATGGACAGAGTCATCACCCAGCAAACTTCACGGTATAGTACAACATTCCAGAATGAAATATCCGCTACAGAATTTTAAACGTCAAGATCAAATAATAATCACCAGATTGCGAGTTGGCCACACCAAAATTACACATTCTTATCTTCTAGACAGAACTCTTCATCCAACATGCACCAATTCCTATAGTAGGATCTCTGTACGCCATTTCATTTCTGAATGTCCACTATATTACCTTCATCGAGATCAATTCCATATACCAACAGACTTATCAACAGTTCTAGACAACCCATCATTCAGTTAAAAATTAATTACATTTCTGAAAGCTATCATCATTTATAAATGTATCTAAAATGATTATTAATACAGTAAACTCTATGTAAACTGTAACAATTGTTTATGTATTTTCGCGATATGACTTCCTAAGTTAAAGCGACATAAAATAAATAAATTAAAAAAAAAAGTAAAAAAAAAAACAAAGCAAAACTATTTCACACACAACAACATATACTACACACAAACAGAAGGATTGCCAATGGGATCACCCATATCTAGCATACTAGCAGAGATATTTTTACACAACATAGAACAAACATACATACTCAATAATGAACACAACAAATATGCAGACAACATAATATACTGGTACAGATACGTAGACGACATACTCATAATATACAAAGGAAACAAACGCCAAATACACAAACTACACCAATACATAAACAAAATACAACCAAAACTCCAATACACACTGCAACTTGAAAACAATAACTCCATAACACCGTTTTCTTACGGGCGCAGTCAAATTTAAGTTATAATTGTGATCGAGTTTAATAATCTAATTTAATTTAGGTATGACTATCATTACAATTATTATTATTATTATTATTATTATTATTATTATTATTATTATTATTATTATTATTTACAATATTACCTTACGTATTCCAACAAAAGATATGAGAGCCCACAAACTTTTCTATATTAGAAATTCGAAATTTCTTTCTCCAGTCTCCAGATGCATTAAAAATGCCAACATGCATGGCTGCGAATTCGATCCCTTCAATGTATAGACTTTGTTTGCTCTTGGCAACGATTTATCATTTATGAATTCCTTTAAGGCATTATACTCAATTAACATTGTCTCATAGTATTCTTAGTTATCCATTCATCGTCATTATTGTAATTGTAATTATATTTATGTGTAATAATTATTTTTGTTTTATGTTTTTTGTTATATTTGTGCTGAACTGTAATTGGCCACTGGCTGTTGTACAGCACATTAAATAAATAAATAAATAAATAAATAAATAAATAAATAAATAAAATTATTATTATCATTATTATTATTATTATTATTATTATTATTATTATTATTATTACATAATTACTTTATTGGTGTTGTGAAGATGAAAAGAATTGTCATTGTATTATATTAATTATGTATTATATTGTCTTGTATTGTAGTATTGTATTGCTTTGAATTGTATCGTATTGTATTAATTATGTAATATTCATAGCATTGTAGTAATTTTCTATCATACTGGTTGAGTGGAAGAGAAGGCCGAATGGAGTTAACTCTGCCAGTTAAAATAAAACCTTATTAATATTATTATTATTATTGTTAGGCTATTATTATTATTATTATTATTATTATTATTATTATTATTCAAATATAAATGACACTCGGGAGGAAATTAAACGCAGAATAAATATGGGAAATGCGTGTTATTATTCGGTTGAGAAGCTCTTATCATCCAGTCTGCTGTCCAAAAATCTGAAAGTTAGAATTTATAAAACAGTTATATTACCGGTTCTTCTGTATGGTTGTGAAACTTGGACTCTTACTCTGAGAGAGGAACATAGGTTCAGGGTGTTTGAGAATAAGGTGCTTAGGAAAATATTTGGGGCTAAGCGGGATGAAGTTACAGAAGAATGGAGAAAGTTACACAACACAGAACTGCACGCATTGTATTCTTCACCTGACATAATTAGGAACATTAAATCCAGACGTTTGAGATGGGCAGGGCATGTAGCACGTATGGGCGAATCCAGAAATGCATATAGAATGTTAGTTGGGAGACCGGAGGGAAAAATACCTTTAGGGAGGCCGAGACGTAGATGGGAGGATAATATTAAAATGGATTTGAGGGAGGTGGGGTATGATGATAGAGACTGGATTAATCTTGCACAGGATAGGGACCGCTGGCGGGCTTATGTGAGGGCGGCAATGAACCTTCGGGTTCCTTAAAAGCCATTTGTAAGTAAGTAAGTTATTATTATTATTATTATTATTATTATTATTATTATTATTATTATTATAACAAAATTTGACAACAAACACACCTTCAAAATATACAGAAAACTAACCACCACCACTACACACATATACACAACACCTCTGATCACCCCACACAACACAAACATGCTGCATTCAGGACAATGGTACACAGATTACTCAACATACCCATGAGCCAACAACACTACAATGAAGAAGTGAACACAATCAAATACATAGCACAAGAAAATGGTTACAACCAAAACATAATAGACAACATCATAAGGAAGACTAAACAAAAACTCAACAAAGACAAAAACACACAAAACATAACAGAAACACAAGAAATACATCACACTAATCTACGAAAACAAAAACACACACAAGATCGCATCCTCATTCAGAAAACAGAAATACAACATAGCATACAGAACAGAAAACACACTGCAAAGACATCTCAACACACAAACAACACAAACAAATAAATACAACCACACAGGCGTATACAAACTCACATGCAATACTTGCGACAGTTTCTACATTGGACAGACAGGCAGATCATTCCAAACTCGTTACAAAGAACACATTAAAGCAATAACCAGAGGACACAATACATCTACATATGCCGAAGTCATAACCAATGCTAACCACACATAAAATAACATAAATACAAACATGGAAATCCTACACATACAACCCAAAAACCAAAAACTCAACACAATAGAACAATATGAAATATACAGACACACTAAAACACACCCTGATCAAATTCTCAACACACAGATCAATTTCAGAACTCACACACTATTTGACATCACATTTCAACATTTTTCAACAATCGAACGTAACCATACAACAGGCAGAGAAGTTCGAGATGACGCCGAGATCTAGTAGGCTCTGAGGATGGTGTCAAGTAGCACCGAAACAGCTGTAAGCCACACATGCTTACATAATTAACACAAGTAAGATCGCCATTTAATAAATTATTTTTAAAAAGTCTAATAAACATGGGTCCTACAACACATACTTTCTGAGATCCGAAAACTTGTTCGTAGGAGGTGCTCAATGTGACGTCCATTCATGGCATTTCCTCTGCCCTTCGACGTAAGGGATCACGCACTCCTTGAAATTGACCTGGTTGTTCATGATAACCAAAAGTCTAAGGGATTTAGGTTTGGGGAACGAGCAGGCCAAGGAGTGGGACCTCCCCAATCAACCCAGTAGTCCTGAAATATCAGCGTCAGGTGTTCACGCTCATTTCGAAAAAAAATGTGCTGGTGTGCCATCATGCATGAACCACATCTGTAGTCTTTGCTGACATGGCACATACTCCAGCAAGGTATGCAATACTTTAATAAGAAAGTCCTGATAACGAGCCCCAGTTAATCTCTGTGGTAGCACGTATGGCCCTTAATCTATCGCCAACAACGTCTGCCCATACGTTGATTGAGAATCGGTGCTGATGCCTTGTTTCTTCAACTGCATCGGAATTTTCATCAGCCCAAACTTGGTGATTACAAAAATTCACAACACCATCTCTGCTAAACCCCGCTCATATCCGCAACCAAACTTGTCTTTTCAGTATTCCTTGCAACGTATCATTATTCCATGCCAGGGATGTCATTTAGAATTCGCACGTTTACCTTCTCCATTTTTCGCCCGATAACAATGGTTTTCGTCTTGTTTTCATTTATCTTCATCTCGTACTACTCACAGCTGTCATTTAGCTCCAGTAGCATATCCCTTAGTATCATGTTCTCTTCTGCTAACAATGCCATATCATCAGCAAATCTTATACACTTTATTCTCCCATGTTCTTCACTAAATTCTCCAAGTAGATGTTGAACAAAATAGGTGATAAAAGGTATCCTTGTCGTACTCCTCTCCCTATTTAATTTCCTTCTGACATTTCTTCTCCTATTCTGAATTTGACTCGTTGTTTCATATAAAGGTTACTGAACAGACTTCCCTCTTTCCAATACTCGCTAATTTTCTTTAGGATCTCCATCAGTTTATTCCAATCCACTCTGTCAAACGCCTTTTCTAATCCACAAATACTTTATACACTTCAAATGCTTCATATACTTTAGTTAGTTAGTGGAGTTTAAAAAGGGCGCGTTAGCTACTATGGCTATTAGCGCCCTTATCTAAAATTCTTCACAAAACAGACACACAATACAATAATCATAATGCTTAATAGTAATATACGTTACAAAAGCGGTATGTTGACGTTTTCATGGTCGAGGAAAAGATTGAAAAAGCGAAACGTAGTTGAGTTTTTTAAATTTCCGAGAACATGAAAACAAACATACCGCTCGTGTATCGTACATTATTTTGTGCGAAGATCGTTTATTACATACCTGAAAGACGAATTTCTAATTAGTTGCAATGAAATCTCCATGTTGGTTTCTGTTTAATGACGGCAACTTCGGAAAACCAAAATATCTTTCTTCAACATTGTTGCTATAAACTGTTTTCTGTGTTTACTATTCTCCAGCAGACCGTGATATACGTCTGTCTTTTTTCCCCCAGTCTATAAATGCGAACTTAAAACAAACGGTAAGGTTATGTAATGATTTATTTTTCATTTTAATATTTTAACAATATTATTTATATAACATATTGCAGTAATAACATCGGCATCTGGAATCTCGTTGATTTTTTTCACGGCTTCCTTAATGTTACTTGTATCAGGAATGCAATAAGTTTCATGGAGTAGTAGACTTTACTTAATTTTTGCAAATATTTAAAAACAATAATTAACATTGCAATTTAGGTGAAATTGCAGTGGTAAGTTTCCAATTTAGAATTATTACTATGTTAAACGTCCCTAAAAATAATATGTTAAAAGCCTAAAGCAGTGAAATGAATGTCGCGCTTAAGCGGTAAGAAGAGGGAAATTGTTATGTGTGTTACGTTGGGAATACTGAATGTGGTACTTCACACTTACCGGGTATTGGTTCTATCCGGAAAACAAGCAAATACGCACGATCTCGCACAAAAGAACTTAAAAGCGTTGTCACTGTTAAGACGAGGCAAACAAATGCAGTTTCAACAGGGTAATGCATAAAAAACAAAACAGTGAGCAGATCACAGCCCTTAGCTGGCATTTAAAAATGAATAATAAAATAATAAAACATATGCCTCCAGAAATAAAGTATCTGGCGCATTTCTAAAATGCTCGGATGTAAAATGTCCAAATGTCAAGTGTGTTAAAAACATATTTAAAACAACGAATGTAGCCTCCGGATGTAAAGGGTCCGGAGGATAAGTAAAACGGATCAATAAAAAACTAAATCACCCTGTCAAGTCCTGTATTCGATAAAAATCTCAGAACTGCACTTTTACAATTAAAATCATTTCCAAGAGAGTCACGTAGAGTCGGCTGAATTCCATACTGCCGATGGACACAGTCATATTTTCTACACTGTAACAAAAAATGTTCCACCGTAAGTGGAACATGGCATATATCACATCCGGCTGAGGCTTGCCACGTAGGAGATGCCCTTGCGTCTTCATATACTTTATATACAATGTTAAAATAATACAGAGTGATTTACATAGAACTGACACATTTCTTTCATTGTTTCAAAACGAATTGCGCTAGCGACAAATTATTATACCTAAAATGTAGAGGAATTTTGGGAGATTATTTACCTCTATAGCAAATGTTGAAAATGTCCTCCATCCTGCATAAGGCACAACTCAACACATCGTTCCATGTTACTGGCCACTCGTTGGAGGACTCTGTTGTCAATAGCTTGAATCTCCTGTGTGATGTTGTGCTTCAGATCGTCCAATGTCTGGAAACGTGTGGCGTAAACCCTGTATTTTAAGTAACCCCATAGAAAGAAGTCCGGCGTTGTCAAATCCGGAGATCTCGGTGGCCACAGGTTCCTGGAAATTATTCGGTCGTCAAAGAAACTTGCAATTAGTTCCATGGATTCATTTGATGTATGGCATGTAGCGCCATCTTGCTGAAAATATCCTCTACATCGTCCAGTTGCTCAACAAACTCCATGAAAATCAGTCGGTACTCTGCAGTGTTCACAGTCTGGTTAAAAAAAATTGGCCCCACTATTCTCTGTGCGGATATTGCGCACAAAACTCCGATTTTAACCGGGTGCATAGGTGCTTCATGGATGACATGTGGATTTTCGATGGCCCAATGGCGTGCGTTCTGGGAGTTCACATAACCGGATAAATGGAACCATGCTTCATCTGTGAACCATGTGATGGACAATATGGCAGGATTTTGCACAATGAACGTCTGAAACCAACGACAATAGTTCAATCTTTTATCCTTCAATCTTTTATCCTTATCTGGTTCCTGTAGCTGATGAACAACCGTAACCCTATATGGCTTTAGGCTGCCAACAATAGGAATAAAACATAAACATCTGCGCATCTAATGACAAGGAATCGAAACTCCAGAACATTCTGCATAATTTGGTGCTAAAATTGGGTCATTGAATGAATTTCCAACGGAATAATTAAAGAAGGAAATGTGTCAGTTCTATATAAATCACTCTGTAGTTAATTGTGAATGATCACATTTAAATACATTTATTTTAACAATATTTCCGTTCTCGTTCTCACTGTCGTTTCCGTTCCCGGTTTACTGTGTACCAGCCTTTAAAAACAACTGTTCTGGAATTACATCAAGGCACATTCTCGGTTGTAGAGCCAAGAAAGAAAGAAGAAATTTATATCTATACGCGGAGCACAATGAAATTACAGCAGGCAATTAGGAGGGTGGCAAATTCTTTTTTGTGCATTACATAAAAGTTGATTGCAAAGAACGCGGAAGAGTCGGCCGATGCAAGTCGAGATACGAGACCATCCGTTCAACTGGGCACAGTTCATTTTGCTCGGAGAACAAAGTAAGAAACTGCGCCACAGAGCGTGTCCAACAGGTTTCTAAATTTATGTACAGATTGTTAATCTTTTTTACCTTGGTATTATCGCGAGGCGGGTTTAATTAGTGTATAATTTATATGACTAATGCGATGACTGCCTCGTCTCTTAAACACTCGTGACTATTTTTAACACGCTATTCATTTATATGCACAATCTATTTTAAGAAAGCGCCAAGACAGCTTTCAAGTTAAAAGTACTGCTAAAATGAAGACCTATCTCAAAATCTCAAAAGAGTGTGAAACTCGCTTTAACGAGAGGAGTGTACTGTTAATTCATGTGGAACTTAGGGCCATCAAAATTAACAGCGTTCACGTGTGGCTGTGGTGATGTATAACAGCATGAAACGCTAAGGGCTTCTGCGTCGCTATTGCAAGATGAAAGGGCTAAATGCACTGAGGACAGTTGTAATCAACAAGGATAAATTCGAATTAATGCACACGATTGTGGTCGACTTCACAGGCTGAGAATGTAATCTAAAGTTCCATAAATATGCACACATACATATAAAGTAATGGAAAAAGTGTCACAATTTAATTATACTTACTTACAAATGGCTTTTAAGGAACCCGAAGGTTCATTGCCGCCCTCACATAAGCCCGCCAGCGGTCCCTATCTTGTGCAAGATTAATCCAGTCTCTATCATCATACCCCACCTCCCTCAAATCCATTTTAATATTATCCTCCCATCTACGTCTCGGCCTCCCTAAAGGTCTTTTTCCCTCCGGTCTCCCAACTAACACTCTGGATTCGCCCATTTGTCAATCCATCTGGAGAAATCCAAGTATATTTATGTATATCCTTATGGGGGAATGTTGTACTTTTGACAATTAAATTTTTCGATGTGGCAAAGTTGACTAATCTAACTCCATTGTCACTACTAATTGCGTGTAGGCTCTCTTTTCCAATAGTTGGTCTAAAAATATCCTCCCGTCCTACTTTAGCATTGAAATCCCCCAATAAAATTTTCATGTGATATCTAGGGAACTGATCAAAAGTATGTTCCAATTCCTCATAGAAGCTATTCTTTATATGGTCGTCTTTCTCTTCTGTAGGGGCGTGAGCATTTATGACTATGATGTCGCACCATCTACCCTTAAGTACTAAATATGATAACCTGTCACTGATAAATTCGACCTTTTTTACTGCTGATTTTATTCTTTTATGAACAAAGAATCCTGTTCCTAATTGGTGATTATTGTTTCCTTCCCCATAATACAACAAGTAATCTCCTATTTGTGACATGCCATTCCCATCTAACCTAACCTCTTGTACTCCCACGAAGTCTATTCTATATCTAGCTAGTTCTTTAGCTACTAATGTTACCCCTCCTGTTCTATAAAGACTAGTTACGTTCCAAGTGCCAAATCTCAAATCCTTATTCCTTTGCTGTGGTCGTGCCAGAGAATCAGTCCTATTCCGAGGCTTATTATAGGGATACGTAACAAGCTGTTTTTACGGTGATGGGTTGTTAGCCCTTCGCCCAACCCCCAAGCTGGAGGACCACCCCTTATCGGCTGTCCACGACTGCTTATTCAATATATTCGCAGCTACCCTCCATATCTGGAGGCCGTCTCCTCTATCCGCAACCTGAGGACGCGCCATGCCGTAGTGATAGGGACCCACAATACATGGTCACAATTTAATTATAGGTTAACTAATTGAGCGATTGTCTGATACTCCGCTTTTGAGATGTCCGTAAATCCTTTAGCACGGGCGGCTGTGTTATTATCAAGCAGAGATCTGCATCGGACATTTTCGCTCGAGCGCCAAGTAGTTCGTAGCATAATCCGATAGGTAGCGCACATGCATGATGGGAAAAATTGTCGCGAGAGATAAATCCTCGAACGGTATAAGCCGAGCGTTAGACATTCGTTCTTGTTACAGTGATGAACTGTGTAGTAACATCATAGATGTTTATCATTTCAAAACTTTGCAGTGTTTAACTAACCTCTCCATAGTACAACTACAAAACTTGCTTGGCAATAGCCAACAAAATTAAAATAAATTCTCTAAAGAGCAAAGCCATCAGTTTTACAAGGAAAAGAAATAAAATAGTCACATCGTATACGTTAGGGGGTGAAACCATTCCGGAAGTTAACAAATGTAAATACCTCGGAATAACATTTAGCAGCGATCTCGGCTGGGGGAACACGTTACAGACACAGCGGGAAAAGCATGGAGGGCGTTACACTTTGTGATGAGGGCACTAAGAAACGGTTCTGATAAATCCAAAGAGATTGCATTAAATCACTAGTACGTCCAGTAATGGAATATGGTGCTGCATGTTGGGATCCTTACAGATTAGAACATATTAAGACACTGGAAAAGATTTAAAAACGGGCTCTTAAGTGTTGTCGGAAAAATTCACCATTAAAATGGGACACACTCACGGACAGGAGAACGCGAATTCGATTATGCGCACTGTTCAAAACATACAGAGGTGAGCCTGCCTGGAGAGAAATAAAAAATAGGTTGCAGCCCCAAATTACTCTTCAAGGAACGACCACTCATATAAATTGAGGGAAAGAAGACAGAGGACGGACACTGGAAAGTTTTCTTTTCTCAATCGTACTATCAGGGACTGGAATGCTTTACCTGCAGACTTACTAAAGGCTTTACCAATAACCAAAAATGCATTTAAAATAGGCTTAAGGACCTTACAAATAGACGGTAATTATACACAGTATTTAAAGGGTGTAAATGATATGCTGTTATTGAAGTGTTGTATCAGTGAAGAATTATGTTGTGTCAGTGAAGTGTGCTGTGTAAGTGAAACGTGTTCCTGTCAGTGAAGCTTTATAGTTTATAGTGGCAGTGCAAAGAATTTGAACAGTGAAATGTTTTTGAAGTGTTAGCGAAATCAGGATAGAATCAGTGAAATGTATCGTAGTTCCAGTGCAGTGAGTGAGTTGACAGCGAAATGAGTGTAATGTTGAAAGGTACTTGTGCAGATATGAACATATACTCGTGGGTTTTAGTTCGATCTTAGTTTTAAGATACAAATTAGAATATTTCAAATGTAATTTTAAGAGATCGTTTCATTTAATTTTGTATATTCCCTGTTGTTGTTATTATTATTATATTATTATTAGTAGTATTAATTATTAGTATTATTGTTAATTGTATTTTTAATTAATAAGTTTATTATTGTCATTATTGAGTGTAATTAATTACCACTGCCACCCCTTGCAGTGTGAATAAATACATACATACAAAATGTAATAGCCTATAAATGTTGTAAGCCTAAATGTTTTTTTTTTTGCCACATGTAATACATGTTATTGGATGTAAATGTAATTATTATAAACGGAGAACACAATCACGGTAATGCAAGAACTGTATCAAGTTTTCTAGTAATAATAATAAGCTCCAATAATTAGTGTATCAATATTTGCGTCTGTAACAATTGTGCAGCATTATTGTTCGTTTTATTATATTTTCTGTGACGTAATCTCTATACTAATATTGTTATTAATCTACTGCTGTATCAATAATATTTTGTAAAACGTTTCTACATTGTCGCAGTATATAGGCGGAACACTATGTATGGACCTATCATATTATATATGTGGTAAATCAAATATTGAATAATTATTAATTAGCAATAATAACTGTATATCGAAGTTTTTCATACTATTTTTCCTGTTTTGGTACGTTCCATTGACTGTTCCATTAAACGTTTGTCATAAACGCAGAAAATAAAGCCTTATTTTTACCGTGTGAGCAAAACATATGTGTATCTTATCTGTCGCCTTCCATACAAGATAAGACATGTCGGTGAGATGACCTTGTACTGTGCTTCTATTTACTACGAGCGTATCACAATCGATCTTATCTCACTCGAGGGTGCGACACTCGACCGAGTTCAAGCGAGCGATTTAACTCCAATGCAGCACTCTGTGATCAAGAGTTCTGTCGTGTCTGTTTTACTTTACAAGGCATTTTACTGCGTAATAACTACAAGATACCTCTGACTGAGGTTCTGGCTGATATGTACATCTATTATCAGGCAGTACATCTCACTTGACGATATGTGTCAGAGGAAGAACAATTGTTTGTATGCATCTAAAATCTGATTATTGGAGGGTGGATTTTATCATAGCCCTATTTTGCATGTTTTATTCCTTACTTACAAATCATATGCTGCCATTGTATAAATGCACTTCAAGTTATTTGCAACCAAAAGTCAAGCAAGTGGAGGTCACTAGTAAGAACCCGTGCTCTAAAACAAATTCGCTTTTGTTGTTCCTTGTCGAGATTTTCAGGTTGAACTGTTATGTCAATATTAACGAAGTATCGACACATCAGAGATCAGTATCATGCAACACAATTCACAGACTATTTCATTAATGGAATATTTGAATGCGTAAAAACTCACAGAAAGAAGAGAAGCTCCAGCCAGATCGTATGACGAAATCGATGAAAATCGTGCAGGTATAGTAGACGGGAGAGAACCTAGAACAAAGAGCAGAAAAATGTAATAAGTCCGCTATTTCATCTTCTACTACACTCAATACTACAATAATTGAGGACTTCCTCGGAACAAGGGTCTAACCAACAAATCTATAATACACGATTCATAAGAGAATAAAATAATTTCATAAGTGTATTTCATTAGGCCTATATTTACCAGCAGACCCAAATGGCTAAGTAAGATTACAACTTTATTCAGGAAATGCATACAATAACTTATTGCCATAAATTAATGCTTCAAAATTACTTTTCCCACCTACGTCGCGTCATTAATTTGATGTTACATCCTTTTCTCAAAGAAATCTTCAATTACTATCACATTACTCACTTTTATTTCACCTCTTATATTATATTTATAGTGGTGTGGAACAGAAGACCTAATGGCCTTATCGCCACCAGAATAAATAAATAAATAAATAAATAAATAAATAAATAAATAAATAAATAAATAAATAAATAAATGAATAAATAAATAAATAAATAAATAAGGAAGTAATTAAATAAATATATAATAAATAAATAAAAATAATTAAATAAATAAAAAAATACATAAGTAAATAAATAGATAAGTAAATAAATAAATAAATAAGTAAATAAATAAATAAACAAATAAATAAGTAAATAAATAAATAAGTAAATAAATAAATAAATAAATAAGTAAATAAATAAATAAGTAAATAAATAAATAAGTAAATAAATAAATAACGAAGTAAGTAAATAAATATATAACAAATAAATTAAAATAATTAAATAAGTAAATAAAAACATAACTAAATAAATAAATAAGTAAATAAATAAATAAATAAGTAAATAAATAAATAAGTAAATAAATAAATAAATAAATAAATAAGTAAATAAATAAATAAGTAAATAAATAAATAAGGAAGTAAGTAAATAAATATACAATAAATAAATAAAACTAATTAAATAAATAAATAAAAACATAAGTAAATAAATAAGTATATAAATAAGTATATAAATAAATAAGTAAATAAATAAATAAGTAAATAAATAAATAAATAAATAAATAAGTAAATAAATAAATAAGGAAGTAAGTAAATAAATATACAATAAATAAATAAAACTAATTAAATAAATAAATAAAAACATAAGTAAATAAATAAATAAGTAAATAAATTAATAAATAAGTAAATTAATAAATAAGTAAATAAATAAGTATATAAATAAGTATATAAATAAATAAGTAAATAAATAAACAAGTAAATAAATACATAAATAAATATATATATATATATATAAATAAATAAGGAAGTAAGTAAATAAATATATAATAAATAAATAAAAATAATTAAATAAGTAAATAAAAATATAAGTAAATAAAAATATAAGTAAATAAATAAATAAATAAGTAAATAAAAAAATAAATAAGTAAATAAATAAATAAGTAAATAAATAAGTATATAAATAAATAAGTAAATAAATAAATAAATAAGTAAATAAATAAGTAAATAAATAAATACATAAATAAATAAATAAGTAAATAAATAAATAAGGAAGTAAGTACATAAATATATAATAAATAAATAAAAATAATTAAATAAGTAAATAAAAACATAAGTAAATAAATAAATAAGTAAATAAATAAGTAAGTAAATAAATAAATAAGTAAATAAATAAGTATATAAATAAATAAGTATATATATAAATAAGTAAATAAATAAATAAATACGTAAATAAATAAGAAAATAAATAAATAAGTGAATAAATAAATAAATAAATAAATAAATGTGTAAATAAATAAATAAGTAAATAAATAAATAAGTAAATAAATAAGTATATAAATAAATAAATAAGTAAATAAATAAGTAAATAAATAAAGAAATAAATAATTACCACAGCTCGTGAATTTATTGCATCATAAATCTCACTTAATTAAGGGAACGCATAGGTGAAATTACTAAATCTTACAGTTTTCTTTTTTTTTTTTTCTCAAAGACCAAGGACACCAGAATAAAATTATGTGACACGTTTCCTTATTAAGATGAAGTAAATGGCAGGAATTTTTTTCAACGTGATTTTCTTTAATGTTCGACGTGTGGAACCATTTACATATTAATTTAATTAATTAATATATAAATGGTTCCACACGTCGAAAATTAAAGAAAATCACGTTGAAAAAAATTCGTGCCTTTTATTGCATCTTAATAAGGAAACGTTTCACATAATTTTATTCAGGTGTCCTTGGTCTTTGAGAAAAAAAATGAAAACTGTAAGATTTAGTAATTTCACCTGTGCGTTCCCTTAAGTTTCCAATAATGTGTAATTAATATAATTATTCATACCGACTATTAAGTCCTATGGTTGAAATAATTTTTTATTTATTTATTTAACTAGCTAGCTAATGAGTACAAATTAAGATTATAAAACAAAAATTTTTCTAGCCACTACCGTAAGAGCCAGACTCGTGTACGGTGTGGTCTTAGTCAATAAAATAACATAAAATTTACAAGGACACTTTACTAAATACAATAACAACTTAATTCAAACGAATAAATAACACACAAGAGCAAAAAAAAAAGAAGAGAAAAAAAGAGAAAAAACACATTTAATATAGATTGACAATCAGACAGAAGCCAGTGATATTCAATAAAAACATGAATATCGACAGAAATAAAAGGTAAAAAATACACACATTTGTTACTATTAAGTTATATATCATGAATAATTTTATAAATTACTTTTTTAAAAGCTTCAATTTCAAAATGCTTCAAATTTCGAAAATGGTTTGTAATTTTATTATGAAGTCTTGGGCCGAAAATAGCACCATGTTTAAGAGCTGCACTTATATGACATTTAGGCTCAATTAATGGGAAAGTAGACTTTTACCTTCGACTACAATATTCATGTCGATTAGATTTATGTTTTATTTGATTTCTGTGGTAGTAAGAACGTTACTTAATAGATTGCACCTCACTTACTTACTTACAAATGGCTTTTAAGGAATCCGAAGGTTCATTGCCGCCCTCACATAAGCCAGCCATCGGTCCCTATCCTGTGCAACATTAATCCAGTCTCTACCATCATATCCCACCTCCCGCAAATGCATTTTAATACTATCCTCCCATCTACGTCTCGGCCTCCCTAAAGGTCTTTTTCCCTCCGGTGTCCCAACTAAAACTCTATATGCATTTCTGGATTCGCCCATGCGTGCTACATGCCCTGCCCACTGCAAACGTCTGGATTTAATGTCCCTAATTATGTCAGGTGAAGAATACAATGCGTGCAATTCTGCGTTGTGTAACTTTCTCCATTCTCCTGTAACTTCATCCCTATTAGCCCCCAAATATTTTCCTAAGCACCTTATTCTCAAACACCTTTAACCTATGTTCCTCTCTCAGAGTGAGAGTCCAAGTTTCACAACCATACAGAACAACCGATAATATAACTGTTTTATAAATCCTAACTTTCAGATTTTTTTCCAGCAGACTAGATGATAAAAGCTTCTCAACCGAATAATAACACGCATTTCCCATATTTATTCTGCGTTTAATTTCCTCCCGAGTGTCATTTATATTTGTTACTGTTGCTCCAAGATATTTGAATTTTTCCACCCCTTCGAAGAATAAATCTCCAATTTTTATATTTCTATTTCGTACAATATTCTGGTCACGAGACATAATCATATACTTTGTCTTTTCGGGATTTACTTCCAAACCGATCGCTTTACTTGCTTCAAGTGAAATTTCCGAGCTTTCCCTAATCGTTTGTAGATTTTCTCCTAACATATTCACGTCATCCGCATAGACAAGAAGCTGATGTAACCCGTTCAATTCCAAACCCTCTCTGTTATCCTGGACTTTCCTAATGGCATACTCTAGAGCAAAGTTAAAAAGTAAAGGTGATAGTGCATCTCCTTGCTTTAGCCCATAGTGAATTGGAAACGCATCTGACAGAAACTAACCTATACGGACTCTGCTGTATGTTTCACTGAGACACATTTTAATTAATCGAACTAGTTTCTTGGGAATACCAAATTCAATAAGAATATCATATAATACTTCCGTCTTAACCGAGTCATATGCCTTTTTGAAATCTATGAATAACTGATGTACTGTACCCTTATACTCCCATTTTTTTTTCCATTATCTGTCGAATATAAAAAATCTGATCAATAGTCGATCTATTACGCCTAAAACCACACTGATGATCACCAATAATTTCATCTACGTACGGAGTTAATCTTCTCAAAGAACATTGGACAAAATTTTGTACAACGTCAAAAAAAGTGATATTTCTCGAAAGTTACCAGTTGGTTTTGTCCCCCTTCTTAAAAATAGGGCACCTTACATATTAATTTCTGGTGACAGAGACACACAAGCAAGTATGACATTAGCAACTATAATTATTGCAAATTATAATATTTTCATATACAGGATGTATCAAAGTTAAAAGCAAAAACTGAAATGTTTTAAAGTATACCATAATAGAAACGTTTGCGAGATAATTGCGAATATTTGGTTACAAGCCGCCACTGACTTCATTCTTTGTAAACTTCATATGCTCACTGGTTGCGTACAAGAAGCGGTCCGCGATGTGCTCTTGTTTACAAAACTGAACAGTAAATTGTAACAAGTTACATGCTGAAGTAGTATTGTATTCCTTGTTAAGGTAAGCCATGAGTGAAATTTGAGCCAAATCAGATGTAGAATTAAACGAAAAGTCTATATGTCAAAAAAATTTGTACTAACTAGGACGATATTTCATAATGAAGTCAGTGACGGCTATTTGGTTAGTATGAGTAATTTTTTTACTCGCTAGAGTAAAACTTAGCTATATTGCATAGAAGTCTAACATATTTTGCATTTTAAGAGGACATTCTACTTAAAATGACAACTTTTTTCTTAATTTTTTTTAACCAATTTTTGAGAGCATGTTTACTAGGTAAAGGACTGACAAAATTCTAATTTTGAACTCCCAAATCCTTTTGACTTTTACTTTTTATTTTTTTTCTACGGGAACATCATTTTATTTTTACTAACATTTATAATATTAACCTGGTTATACCTTTCGATTAACGGTTGAGAACCGGACACACCGTTTGCTACCCCCTTCCACGACTGAAGTTCGATGATACTGGCGTAAAATACAAACAGATCACTTTACTAGGTATAGAAGGGAAGAAAAGTAGTTCGTAAACTAGGAAATATTGCGATTTTGGGTTTGATAATTTTCATTAGGTTTTTGTTTAATCAAAATACAATACTGTATTGACAATAAGTGTTTTTACTCACAAACTGAGCTATCCATTCGGACGTATTCATTATGCAGTGTATATTATACTGTCTACAGCACATTAGCGTACAATATAGAGAATAAAGTTAAATTGAAAAATAAACATAATATGGATATTAATTAAACACATTTTTGAAAATAGTGGTCGTTCATTTCGATACAGGCTTCAGTTCTTTTGTGCATATTATCGCACTATAGACCTTTTGTACTGAATTCCAATTACCAGTTTCGTACTTCGTATTAGTAACTCATGTTGAAATAATTCCGTACCTACTCTATAACAGACTACCTTATGTACAATACTATAAATTCAATCTTCACTTCTGCCCGATCCGAAAAGATAAAGCAAATTACTCAGACATGCTACATATCTACTGTCCGTCCAAGTGGTTTTGTCGCAGAGTCGTAGAAAGAGGGAAAATCACGTGAAAGTTATTTACTTAACGACGCCCTTTTATTTAAGTTAATTTAAACGGTTGTATAATATTACGTAGACGTCCAATTCCTAACAGAAATTAATGTTTTCAGAAAAGAGCTAAGACAGCCCAGCCACTACCCTTTACAGAGGGGCGAGCAGAAGCGAATGAGGGAAACCGGGATGCGACGTTGGCAAACGGACGACAGTACCTGTGCGAAAATATGATTCAATATCGAAAGCTCTTTCGTCACTGGAAAACGCCAAACTATTTCTGGAACGTACTATATTCACTTACTCAGTACTGTTTACTAGGAGACTTTGACTGCATACGCGGCCTTGGTTCTGTGTGGAGAACGGTTGGAAGTTTACTAGTAGAGAGGGTGGGAGTGAAGAACAATAAAAAACTCAGGTACAACAAAAATCGAAGTAAAAATAAAATGATGTCCCTGTATTTATTGCTAGAAATGTTTTCAACCCCAAGGTTATTAGTAGAAAATTCCAATTTTAAAGCTTCCTTTTTTGGTTACATTCACAAGATATACAGACACATTTCTATGCATTCATTTTATGAAATATCTCATTTATTAACTTTCAAATATTTATTTGAATATTTGAAAATGTTATTTATTCTATAATTAATGGAAAGATATATATTAATAAAATAATCTATCTGCATTTATTACAAAATAAATGCATAGAAATATGCAGCTGCCTCATAAATACTTGCAGTAGAAATTTCATCCAGATTAATATTTGGCTTAAAAATGTTGGTGTTGAATCAAGAAAATAAACTTACGAAAAATGGATTCGAAAGTAAAATGAATACTTATGTAAAATGGTACCTATTAAAATTATCTTCCGCTACATTCATCTAGTAAGTTCAGGGAGCAAACTTTAGAACAAGAATTTACTATATTTGTGATCATAAATTTATAAAAAGGAATTCTTTGATGAAACAATAATTTTGACAGCTTTTTAAATGCCCCTTCCAGTCTCAATTAAAGAGAAATAAACATATATGTAATTAGAATTGAACTAAATCCATTTGGGATATGAAAATATACATTCTAAAAAAGTGAAATAGCCAATACATATATTTTTTTTGGAAAATTATCCTAGTTTTCAGTGAATATTTTTGTTGAAATATTTAGTCTTAAAAGTTTTATTAATATATATCAGTGTATCTCTAATTTGTCTCCATATTGAATTTTACTCAATTTTAAAACTGAAAATCCTTCACAGTGTAAACAATGATTAGCAATTAAAGGTACTGAAAGAAGACTGCGAACATATTGCGACCAACTAAAATGCATAACTAATCTCTTGATAGTTGAATTTTCGAGAACAAACTAGAAAAAGGAAAGTAGCATCAACAACGATGACATGGATGTATACGAATTTTTAAACAACGTAAGCGACTTTCAGGCTATTTGTACACGACAATTATTGCCACACTTAGGCAAATCTGTTGCTGATAAAAAAGGCTACAATAAAAATAATACATGTTAAAATAAAATTAAACATTCAAATTGTGCTCCAATGTTTCAGACAGACACTTCCTATCCGCCTCAAACTATTGTAATGTCGCCGTGCACGTTAAATTTATATCTGATCGCTTGCAGTCAAATTAAATTTCTAGTTACACTTTTACTCTATTCGAAATGTCATTCGCACGCAGTAACATCATTACGCGACTCCACTGAAGTCCAGGATGTTCACATCCAATATAGTGAAAATTCTGTTCTTGATTACTGAAATGTAATTGGAAAATCATTATTGCGTATAAACCGTGAATTGACTGGTGTAGTGGAAGGAAGAATTGATTCCTTTCAAATAAATAACACTTCGTGAAATTTTCATTCGACAATTCAACCTGTCCACACCTCTAGAGTAACGGTCAGCGTGTCTGGCCGCGAAACCAGGTTGCCCGGGTTCGAATCCCGGTCGGGGCAAGTTACCTGGTTGAGGTTTTTTCCGGGGTTTTCCCTCAACCCAATACGAGCAAATGCTGGGTAACTTTCGGTGCTGGACCCCGGACTCATTTCACCGGCATTATCACCTTCATTTCATTCAGAAGCTAAATAACCTAGATGTTGATACAGCGTCGTAAAATAACCCAATAAAAAAACAATTCAACCTTATTTGTACGTCTATATCATAACGCTGAATTTTTACACTTATTGTCATATAATAGTACAGGGACATTATTTTCTTTTTACTAGTTTTTTTTTAATATTAACTTTCCTATACCTCTGGATCAACGCCGTTTGCTACCCACTTCCACGACTGGAGTTCGATGATACTGGCGTAATATACAAACAAATCACTTTACTAAGTATAGGAGGGAAGAAAAGTAGTTCATCCATTTACGTAGACTAGGAAATGTCGCAATTTTAGTTTGATCATTTTCATTAGGTTTTTGTTTAATCAAATTACAGTACAGTATTAACAATGAGTGCTTTTACTCACGAACTGAGCTATCCATGTGGACGTATTCATTATGCAGTGTATATTATACTGTCTACAGCACATTAGCGTACAATATAGAGAATGAAGTTAAATTGAAAAATAATCATAATATGGATATTTAAAAACATTTTTTAAAATGGTGGCCGTTCATTTCGATACAGGCTTCAGTTCTAATGTTCATATTATCGCACTATAGACTATTGTACCTAATCCCAATTATCAGTTTCGTCCATTGTACTAGTAATTCATGTTGAAATAATTCTGTACCTACTCTATAAAAGAGTACCTTACGTACTGTAAATTCAATCTTCACTTCTACCCGATCCGAAATGATAAAATTACTCAGACATACTATCTACTGTCCGTCCAAGAGGTTATGTCGTAGGGTCGTACAAAGGGAGGAAATCACGTGACAGTTAATTACTTAACGTAGCCCTTTTATTTAAGTTATTTTAAACAGTTGTATAATATTACGTAGACGTCCAATTCCTAACATAAATTAATGTTCTCTGAAAAGAGCTAAGACCGCCCAGCCACTAGCTGGCGAATAAAAACTGGTTGGGGAAACCGGGATACGACGTAGGCAAATGGACGACAGTACCTGTGCGAAAATGATGCAATATTGAAAGCTCTTTCGTCACTGGAAAACGCGAACATATTTTTGGAACGCACTGTTTACTATGACCGTAAGACTACTATGACTGTATATGCGGTCTTGGATCTGTGTGGAGGACGGTTGATCTTCATTAGTAGAAGGGGTGGGAAGTGAAGTACATTCAAAAACTCAGGTACAACAAAATTGAAGTAAAAATAAAATTATGTCCCTGTATAACACGATACAAGGTTGGGAAGAAGGGGGACAAGACTAACTGTAGTAACTTTCGAGGAATATCCCTTTTGTTGAGGTCGTACAAAGTTTGTCCAATATTCTTTTAAGAAGATCACCTCCATATGTAGATGAAATTATTGGGGATCATCAGTGTGGTTTTAGGCGTAATAGATCAACTATTGATCAGATATTTTGAATTCGACAGATAATAGAGGAAAAAATGGGAGTATAAGGGTACAGTGCATCAGTTATTCATAGATTTCAAAAAGGCATATGATTCGGTTAAGAGAGAAATTTTATATGATATTCTTATTGAATTTGGTATGCCCAAGAAACTAGTTCGATTAAGTAAAATGTAGTCTCAGTGAAAAATACAGCAGAGTCCGTATAGGTTAGTTTCTGTCAGATGCGTTTCCAATTCACTGTGGACTAAAGCAAGGAGATGCACTATCACCTTTACTTTTTAACTTTGCTCTAGAGTATGCCATTAGGAAAGTCCAGGATATCAGAGAGGGTTTGGGACTGAACGGGTTACATCAGCTGCTTGTCTATGCGGATGACGTGAATATATTAGGAGAAAATCCACAAACTATTACGGAAAACACAGGAATTTTACTTGAAGCAAGTAAAGAGATAGGTTTGGAAGTAAATGCCGAATATTGTACGAAATGGGAATATAAAAATTGGAAATTTATCCTTTCAAGAGGTGGAAAAATTCAAATACCTGGGAGCAACAGTAACAAATATAAATTATACTCGGAAGGAAATTAAACACAGCATAAATATGGGAAATGCCTGTTATTCTTTGGTTGAGAAGCTTTTATCATCCAGTCTGCTGTCAAAAAATCTGAAAGTTAGAATTTATAAAACAGTCATATTACCAGTTGCTCTTTATGGTTGTGAAACTTGGACTCTGACTTTGAGAGAGGAACATAGGTTAAGGGTGTTTGAGAATAAGGTGCTTAGGAAAATATTTGGGGCTAAGAGGGATGAAGTTATAGGAGAATGGAGAAAGTTACACAACAACTGCACGCATTGTATTCTTCACCTGACATAATTAGGAACATTAAATCCAGACGTTTGAGATGGGCAGGGCATTTAGCACGTATGGACGAATCCAGAAATTCATATAGAGTGTTAGTTGGGAGGTCGAGACGTAGATGGGAAGATGATATTAAAATGGATTTGAGGGAGGTGGGATATGATGATAGACTGGATTAATCTTGCTCAGGATAGGAACCGATGGCGGGCTTATGTCAGGGTGGCAATGAACTGCGGGTTCCTTAAAAGCCAGTAAGTAATTAAGGACAAGGTTGGGAAGTGCTTTTTTTACAAAATCGACGAAAAATTTAAAAAACGAGCACAACGAATTTCTCAGTTCCCAAGAATTTCTAATGCACTTCACAAACGTGTATTGTACAAAATTTTTTGCATTATCATATTTTTAAAATTGCAAATACAATATATTTTGCATTGAAAATTTAGAGCAATATTATTCCAAAGCCTTCGCAAAACTGCACTGTAATGGTAACTAAGTAACGATAAGTGAACTATAATGGGTCTATTTCAGAGCAGTTTTATGTTGTGAAGAGTGGTTTCCCTAGCAACAAGTTTCTGTGTAGGAATTCTAACTTTCAAGGCCTAACAACATTAGCTGTAAATACCTAAAAAAAAAAAAAAACACGACGTTGCAAAAAAATTACACTTCTACTGTTAAAGTTCAGACAAAGAATATAGATAAATGGAACTCTTTCTTTTCACACTACTCAAATCCACATTTACCCTTGTTATTCTTTAGCCCAGTGGTAGTTAGGGCTTGCTTAAATGGGTAAAGTGAAAGGAGTGTAACGAAATATGATCCGTCGTAAAGAGGGGATGGGGAGACAGCATACGTGCCAGCAGCCACGGATGAACGTTTAGGCAATGCCTTATCCGCGGGTAAGGGACGCTCTTTCGAGGGTGCACTGTGCTGATGACCGCTGCTCTAGCCGATCAGTGCTACATCCGAACTAACTTTCACCTTTCACTCTGTAAACGCACAACGTACTGAGTGACGTCTGTAAACAAGTCTGCCATACAGCGAGAACCAAATATTTCTACACTACATCAGCAAGTCAATATTCACTAGCATAAGTCAAGCGACACATCGATATGACTGCAATATGTATTTCATCTTTTTCTTGCGTTATCTTCTCCTTGTCCATGCCACTTAGCTCAGTGTGTCCCTAAATGTTTTTTTTATTAGCTTATATATTTATATACGCTCCGTCGGGTGTCATTATGTACAATCAATATCTATACTTAACTCTTTGTAATTTATTTTTATTTATTTATTTATTTATTGTTATTATTTTTTATTTATATTTATTTTGTATTTTTAATTTATATAAATATCTGTATATTTTATTTAGGTAGTATCTATTTGTTTCGTTCTTTTTTTCTTTTTCATTTTTAATTTTTAATTTGTAATTACACTTGTATCTTGCATTTGTTTCTGTTTTATCTCTTTTTTTCATGTTATATGCAATTCTATGTTTTTTTTAAGAAATATCTGTACTGCCTATTGTAATTGGGGCTTTGCCCTGTTATAGACATGAATGAATGAATGAATGAATGAATGAATGAATGAATGAATGAATGAATGAATGAATGAATGAATCAATCAATCAATCAATCAATCAATGAATCAATCAATGAATGAATAACTAACTACTCTAACTATATAAGTAAATAAATAAATAAATAAATAAATAAGTAAGTAAATAAATAAATAAATAAATAAATAAATAAATCAGAAGGAAATAAATTATTATTATTATTATTATTATTTTCATTATTATTATTATTATCATTGTTATTATTTTCATTATTATCATTATTATTATTATTATTATTATCATTATTATTATTATTATTTTCATTATTATTATTTTCATTATTATTATTATTATTATTATTATTATTATTATTATTATTATTATTATTATTATTATGTTTTGTAACATATCTCACGTAAAAACAAATCTGGTACTTAACATGCTTTTCTTGCGAAATAAATTCTTAATTTTGGTAAGGCATTTTTCTCTCATTTTTCGGGGCCTTTGTCTTTGATACTGAGAATTTAAAATAATTTATTGATATTTGAGAAAATTTATCAATCGAATTTCATATTCACTCCCGTACATACGACCTCATTTTATATCAAATGAAATACTGTACATGCCTAGCAGCAAAGAATTTATAATTCCAGGAACTTGATACCTACACAATTAAATGACAAAAAAAACAAAACCCACATTCTGTAGATAACGTATTTCGCAAAGTTTTAAAATAAAAATATAGCTTTTTCATAACAATAATACTGTACTGAAAATTCAATTTTAAACAACACTAAAGTTATACAGATAGATCTCGTAAAATGAATTACTTTTCCAAGCTTGTAAGTTAAACCTTGTAACTTCTAATATGCATAATTTTCACACCAACCTAAAAAACTACCAATTTTTCGGGTAATCGATCGATCGACTTGTATTTTGCGTTTGTGCTGCTTAAATGAGATGTGATGGAAACCATGGCTACAGGCTGGAACATGTAGTACACGACATATCGTACGTCACTTGTTTATTTTCGTCTCCTGTCATGACTAAACACAATTCAATACAAACATCACTTACCATACTATCTCTACGTAGATATAATACCTTCTTCTCCTTCACAATAGCCATCGTACGGTCACTATTTCGCTCCATTCAATATAAATTGATTGCGCAACCCCTAGTTACGCTGGCGAAGTATTTACATTCGACAGGAGTAACTTTCACTAGTAGAGGGACTACATGGGAAGGCAGCTTGTCTCTTCTCTCCCCTCTCTAGCCAGCCAGCAGTCTATCCTGAATACATAATCCTTCAAGGTCGAATACCCACGATTTGTACAGTAAGAACAGTTATAGGGCAAACAAAACTATTGTACCAATATTAATATTTTATACTGTTTTATTATTGGACTAGCCGTACCCGTGCGCTCCGGTGCACCCGTTAGAAATAAATATAAAGTAATTACATAATTAAAATAGGACATTTGATCCAGGGAACATTCGTGTTTGATAGAAGGATAAATCGTTTAATATGTTACTTAATTTAAATTGTATTTAAAATATTAAAATGCGATCATTTTGATCCAGAGACCACTCATTTGGTGCAATGACAATTCCTTCAACATGTTTCTTAATTGTTATTACCAATTATTTTTGGAAAAGCGAAAATTAACAGAAAAATTTTGGCTACAGATTTATTATTATGTTTATATTACATTATATTATGAAGAAGTGTGTTGATAACGGATGTACTCGAATTAGAAAATTTTTATTTGTTGTGGGAGCTCTTGAATCTCAGGAGGAACAACTTTTACAACAGCGCAACATAATCTGCTTGGCACAATACCCAATTTTTTTGCATTGCATTTATTGCATATGTCTTTCAACACGATTCAACTGAGCATAGTTAAAATTTGAATTATAAAATAATGGATTGCTAAGCTAACGTACTATTACTGCATACTAAATCAATACACTCTCGTTGTTCGTTAATTCTCTGAGATAAAAATGAATATGTTCATAAACATTATTATAAGAAATACAGGAAATGAATATACAGAATAACCTATCAAGTTTTCTGTGCATAAGAAGCTATTTTAAACTTACCTGTCCTCAATTCACTCACAAGTTACTGTAATAACATTATAGCATTATGTCCATCCAGAGAAACTACATTTTCCAATGATGAAATAATAATTAATTATACAAATCAGTTAATTTAGCTTCCGATATTACTTCATACAAACACAGAAACATTGTCTGTAGGCTATCTTTCATAGCTTTCGATTGTTATGTCCAAGGACCCTTATAGACGAAGTCATTTGTTTTTTATTTCAATACACCGCCTTAGGTGGCAGTTATTTTAATTTTAAAACTCATTTATCTCATTAAATATCAGTCCTGTCAAACTTTTTCAGAGAATAAAACTTATCAGAAATCATTTTTAAAGAAACATTTGTTATGTAACATATTTCACAAAAATCAATAATAAGAGAGATATTTCGATTTATTTAATTCAGGCCTCCTTATAACCCCCCTTTTAAATAATGTATTTTGAATGCCTTATAGCCCATAATCTAAGTTACAACGAACTTAATTTATATTCCAATTTTCATCGAAATCGGTTCAGCCATTATCGCGTGAAAAGGTAACAAACATACAGACAGACAGACAAACAAAAATGTCAAAAAAGCGATTTTCGGTTTCAGGGTGGTTAATTATATATGTTAGGACCAATTATTTTTGGAAAATCGAAAATTACCAGAAAAATTTCGGCTACAGATTTATTATTAGTATAGATATAATTATTAATATTCGAAGTACGTGTAAATAGTATGTTGACTATAACACAACAGGGATTAACCCTACTACTACTACTACTACTACTACTACTACTACTACTAGTAAGTAGCGATATGACACGTGGATATCTATTGCAGTGATGTCAAAGCAAGCGCATTTTTCTGACCTTGACGTCGTGCGCGGGCATCAAGCGCTAAGTATGGAAAAAGGAAGGGTTGTGTATATGAATAAGCAGCCTGTTGGATTAAGAAAACAGTGGTGCACAAACTTCAAACGGAAGGTGAAATTTTATGTCGTTATTTTATATGGCTTCTTTCTGTTTGATATTATCTATATTGTCTGTAAAACAAAAGTACTAATACCATTTTTTAATATTTCAGTTGTGTTTTAAATATTAATAACATAATAGAGAGTTAAGAAGGAATATTCACTTAAATTCCATAGTAGTATAATATTATACTGTACTAAGTGGATGAAACACGTCATTCATAAAGAAAGTGATATCCCAAAAAAAAGAGATAGAGTATGACATGTTAATTTGGAATTGATATTCATGGTACCTTGAGCCTTATAAAAGTAATCAATTTTTATTTTATTGGGTTATTTTAGGACGCTGTATCAACATCTAGGTTATTTATCGTCTGAATGAAATGAAGGTGATAATGCCGGTGAAATGAGTCCGGGATCCAGCACCGAAAGTCATCCCGCATTTGCTCGTATTGGGTTGAGAGAAAACACCGGAAAAAACCTCAACCAGGTAACTTGCCCCGACCGGGATTCGAACCCGGGCCACCTGGTTTCGCGGCCAGACGCACTGACCGTTACTCCACAGGTATGGACAAAAGTAATCAATAAACTAATTAAAACAGTATTACAGTACAAAGCAAAGTTACCTAGGTACTGCATCTGTTTCAAGTGTAACTAATATTACATAACACAACTCTTATCGCATTATGCTTTTAAGGTGATATTTGTGAGCAACTTCCTATCATCAGAATATTAAATTATTTTCTCGAAATCTGCTGAAGCTATAGAGCTGACATTTTTACAACACATGGGCACGTATCTTTTGCTTATGATGTAACAGTAGTTGCTTTGTTAATTCATTTCCTTACAAACAATTTCTATGCGAATATTTTCAAAATGTTCAATACACTATCTTCAGTAATACGTATATACGGTATATTAGATTTACGAAAACATTCTATAAGGCTACTAAATAAATAGGCCTATATATGAAAAATTTCACTTTTCTATACGAAAAGTTGAGAAAATATTTATTTTGAATAAAAAAATGAAACTTGTGAAAACTGAGCATTAAAATTAAAACTTACATTCTGATAATGCACTTATACTTCTCAGGCAAATCTAAAAATTAACATGGATACAGTTTCAATAATTTCTCTTCCCTTTATCCATTGAATCAGTGCTGGCCATCCCTGAATATAGCTCAACCAAGCGGCATATACTACCTCTTTCGTCTGTCTCTTTCCTTTCCGATCTAAAACGCTCAGGCTCTCCTGAGCTCTAAAGCGCGCGCTTGCTCCTATGTGCATCAATTGACATGGCTGGTCTAGAGGATGGGGGCAAAAATTGCCCTCGTTTTGCTTTGATTTTTTAATGGTGTAGGAATTACTTTTAATCTTGTTACATCAGCTGATTGTCTATGCTGATGACGTGAATGTGTTAGGAGAAAATCCACAAACGATTAGGGAAAACACAGAAATTTCACTTGAAGCAAGTAAAGAGATGGGATTGGAAGTAAATTCCGAAAAGACAAAGTGTATGATTATGCAGCACTAAAAAAAAAGAAAGAAAAATTAAAGTGGTCTTAAAGTTGATAAGGCAATAATCCTTTTTATTTATTTATTTATTTATTTATTTAGATCATATTCAAAATAAAGCCCCCAACTTTAAGACAGTTGGGTTCAATAAAAGCATTTTTTTCTATAGGTTCTCGTGACCAGAATATTGTACAAAATAGAAATATAGAAATTGGTGATTTATCCTTCGAAGAGGTGGAAAAATTCAAATATCTTGGAGCAACAGTAACAAATATAAAACGCAGAATAAATATGGGAAATGGTTGTTATTATTCGGTTGAGAAGATTTTGTCATCTAGTCTGTTGTCAAGAAATCTGTATACTTGGTAACGCCGCATCATTTTTTAAATGATGTCTTGAATTTAAAACATAGGACTTCTCTATGCGATTACATATTGACACATGATGTGCCATTAATTGATTTATTAATAACTGATTATCATTTTAGTCCTTCTGCAAGTTTTCGTTCAACTTCCTTATGTTAGCATGGTGAGTTACTATACCTTTTTTAAATTTGGAATGCCATCCTTCTATTGTATTAACATTTTTTAAAGAAATTAGAAAAATCCGATGGGATTTGTAATTTTTATTCTTGTTTATAAAGTTTAAAATCTCGCAAAAACTAAATTTTTAGAAAAATTTTGTTTGAGTGAAAAAAAACAAAGAAAGTGATAGAATACTGTTTAATAACGCATATTAAACATTTTCTGAAAGAATTAGCACGATCGGTTGGAATTTATAGATTTTATTAACGTTTATACAAAAATCGCGTTTTCAGCCAGAGATACGACGATTTTCCCACTTGGACGATTTACACTAACAAACCCATATTTCTCCGGATGCGAACATGAATCTTTGGATAGAAATTGGTGCATAGACACGAATTTAACATTTTTTAAAGAAATTAGAAAAATCCGATGGGATTTGTAATTTTTATTCATGTTTTTTAAAATCTCGCAAAAATTAAATTTTTAGAAATATTTTGTTTGAGTGAGAAAACGAAACGAGTGATAGACTACTGTTTAATTACGCATATTAAACATTTTCTGAAAGAATTAGCACAATCGGTTGGAATTTATAGATTTTATTAACGTTTATTAAAAAATCGCGTTTTTTGCTCGAGATACGACGATTTTCCCAATTGGACGATTTACACTAGCAAACCCATATTTCTCCGTATGCAAATATGAATCTTTTGATAGAAATTGGTGCATACACTCGAATTTAATAAGTCCTTTGAGTCCCATTCAAGAATAGGTTATAAACATTCAGACATGCGGAGGAAAGCGAGGAGGTACCTCTCGTCTTCTATCTCTGGCAGGTATCCCTCTTACGAGGGTCCTTTCAATGTATAATGATAAATCTAAAACTGATTCCTCTACACCAGCGGTGGCGAAAATATAATAGTGCGCAGAGCCACTGTGTAACCTGCAACGTGCATAGCACCTATGGAGGGAGGCGGACATCCGAAGGGGAAGTGAAGCAACTGTCTGACTTATTAACGGATTTTCATTTTCCTTACGTCAAGCACTTAAATATAATTTTATACAGTACAAGGCTACAAACTAATGTTTAGTACGTACAACGAAGAAAGAAATGAACAATAAATGAACAATATCACAACCTAAAATTAACTGTCTTCAGAATGTCTCTGGGACAAAGTTTCAAAATCAGGAATTATGTTACTTACTGCCAGTCGTAGTTGATCACGAAGGTATTTGTCTGTCAGTCGTGATCTAAATTTGGTTTTTACTATTTTCATTGTTGAAAATAATTTTTCACAAACGTAAGTTGTAGCGAAAATGGCTTCAACAGAGCAAGCGAAAGAACGAAGCTTCGGATATTTATTTTTTGGCAAAGATTTGAAAAGTTCAACATTTGTCAAGTCCTTACATCTAGCTCTCATTTGACATCACATAGTAAATCAGTGAGTTCAAATTGAAGAGCTAACCGCATTATTCGTACATCTGCTGAAGAAGGGGCGACGTACAGAGATGATGATGATGATGATGATGATGATGATGATGATAACAATAACATAACCTTTTAATGTTTCATCAGTACGATGTAGTATAATGCCGTTTTATGTTATAGAACCGTTTTCCTCGTAATACTTGTGAACAAATCATACATTTAATATTCTCATCATATTGACAGCAAAAATATGCGTCCTCCCATCCTACTTGGAACTTTCGTACATGGTTTCGAGAGGGACATACGCCACTCGCAGGTCAGAGACAAATACAAATGGAACGGAGTTTGACTCCAGTGAGTGAGAGGGTGGGGGTTGGCGGAGGTTAGAAGCAAGCAAAATGTACAGCTATCACTGCGAGCCACAATGTCTCGCGAGTCACGTTCTCGCCACGGCTGCTCTACACCATCAGAAGCATAATCAAATGTATTCAAAATTTACTTCACTTCTATATTTATTTCCATGGAAACTTCTTATTGTGAGGTCATTATAGGGGTAAACAAAGACAGTGAACAGAAGATGTGGTTACATCTAGTGATGTAAGATGTATTATGGATATGGACATTATAATTAATTGACAGTAAAAATCATTTTATATAATGTATGTCCCGCACCGTGGCGTCGCGGTCTAAGGCATCCCGCCTAGGACTCGCGTTACGGAATGCGCGCTGGTTCGAGTCCTCATGGGGGAAGAAATTTCCTCATTAAATTTCGGCAAGTGTATGGGACCGGTGCCCACCCAGCATCGTGATGCACTTGGGGAGCTACGATAGGTAGCGAAATCCGGTTGCGAATACCAGCTATAACGCCTGGGGGGATCATCGTGCTAACCACACGATACCTCCATTCTGGTTGGATGATCGTCCACCTCTGCTTCGGCATGTGGGCGTGAGGCCAGCAGCCGGCTGGTCGGTCTAGACCCTTCACGGGCTGTAGCGCCACGGATTATTATTATATAATGTATATGGACAAAATTTCTTGTTTTGGGATTAAATGTCTATGGACGTTATGTTCAGTGGACAAAACGCTTATGGACATAACGTGATTATGGATATGTTTTTCTTTGGACTTGATGTAAAATGGACATAGCTGTAGTGGGCCAATCCTGGAACACTTATTTTAAATGGATATGTTCACAAACGTTACTCGAAAGTTTATATTTGTGAATCAAGCTGTGGAAATTGCTCGTCGAATTTGTCTACGCCCTGTATAGTCACTATGACATGTCATCAAGGAAATTCTCTTGTTGTTGTTACTTTTCAACACAGATACACGCGAATCTCTGAAACGTGTTGCAGCAAATTAAATGAAATGTTAGCACTGTAATGCGGAGTGGAGGCAGCGTGGCGTGCCCGTGTGTTCCTGGCCGTGCGGTCAATTAGCGGCTGTCTGTAGCGTGTCTTAAAAGCCACCGCACAACTACAATGCTGTATAATTAACTAGGAAAGGGCGGTCAGGAAAGTGTGAAGAAAAATATTCGCCACCCACACAGATAAAACTTTCGTCGTTACATGGCATATGTGGACCACACAAGAATACAGAGCGAAGAATGGGCATGGCGAAGAAGCTGTATTACATAGGGGGCTAAAAATACCTAATAAAAATGTAGCGGAAATAAAAACTTATATAACTTTTTTTTTTTGGAATATATACTGTATTTCTTTCACGTGTTAAAATTAGGTACCTTGTTGTTAACTAGTTTCAACCTGTTGTAGGTTATCTTCAGAACTGCTTGTTTCTGGTTTTCGCGTCTTCTCGTTGTGCTTCCTGTGGGGGTGTGTTTATGTAGTGTAAAAGGATAAAACCTAACGTAATAGACCAGCGGTGGCGAAAATGTGATAGTGCGCCGAGCCATTGTGTAACCTGCAACGTGCATAGCATCTATGGAGGGAGGCGGACACCCGAAGGGGAAGTGAAGCAACTGTCTGAATTATTAACGGATTTTCATTTTCCTTACGTCAAGCACTTAAATATAATTTTATACAGTACAAGGCTACAAACTAATGTTTAGTATGTGTAACGAAGAAAGAAATGAACAATAAATGAACAATATCACAACTTAAAATTAACTGTCTTCAGAATGTCTCTGCGACAGAGTTTCAAAATCAGGAATTATGTCACTTACTGTCAGTCGTAGTTGATCACGAAGGTATTTGTCTGTCAGTCGTGATCTAAGTTTGGTTTTTATTATTTTCATTGTTGAAAATAATTTTTCACAAACGTAAGTTGTAGCGAAAATGGCTTCAACAGAGCAAGCGAAAGAACGAAGCTTCGGATATTTATTTTTTGGCAAAGATTTGAAAAGTTCAACATTTGTCAAGTCCTTCATCTAGCTTTCATTTGACATCACATAGTAAATCAGTGAGTTCAAATTGAAGAGCTAACCGCATTATTCGTACATCTGCTGAAAAAGGGTCGACGTACAGAGATGATGATGATGATGATGATGATGATGATGATGATAATGATGATGATAACAATAACATAACCTTTTAATGTTTCATCAGTACGATGTAGTATAATGCCGTTTTATGTTATACAACCGTTTTCCTCGTAATACTTGTGAACAAATCATACATTTAATATTCTCATCATATTTACAGCAAAAAATGCGTCCTCCCATCCTACTTGGAACTTTCGTACATGGTTTCGAGAGAGACATATGCCACTCGCAGGTCAAAGACAAATACAAATGGAACGGAGTTTGACTCCAGTGAGTGAGAGGGTGGGGGTTGGCGGAGGTTAGAAGCAAGCGAAATGCAAAGCTATCATTACGAGCCACAATGTCTCGCTAGTCACGTTCTCGCCACGGCTGTATTAGACAATATAATAAGCAGGCTTCGAGACTTCGGACCCAATAGAGCAGTTCAGTGGGAAATCTGCATAACGGCGTACTGAGTATAGTGGTAAAGCGTACAGTGGGTGGGGGTACTGTAGAATGAATGCCAACAAATATGCACAGGAAAACGCTCTGGTTTTGAAGTTGCTACAAATAATTTGGTTTTCATACAAATCTATTTTCAAACTGTGTCTGAAACTATTACACGGTTAGAAAAGTCATAGCAGGAGATGCCAGAAGCCCTCAAATTAGTTGAGGAAATGACACAGAGAATTAATGAGATACCAAGTACACCGGTTACTGAACGTGTAAAACAGAAGTGGAAATCAATTTTATGTAAAAATAACGGATATGGAGCATTGTGTAACATAAACAGCAAATTAGTGGACATAGAGTCACCCGAGAATAAAGGACTGTCTCTTAGAGACTGCAATGACGTTAGGTTTTCTTTCGTTTTGCTCCTATCACGTCATGCGACGTAGAGCGTAGCTTTTCGCAGTACAAATTTGGTTTGGCAGAAAACCGAAAAATATTTACGTTTGAGACCCTGAAAATATATCTTGTAGTACATTGCAATTCGGTACTGTAACTGCACTTCCTAAAGACACCAATAGGATAAATGAAGAAATTAAAATTGCTACATGTTTATTTCCACTATTAACACTGTGTATAATTAAACACAAATGCTTATAAAAGACAGAATAAATGCTTTTCACATTATTTTGACATTGTCATTGTGTAATGTATATTTACTTTCATAATGTACATATTGTGTGTTTCCCCATACTATCGTACTCTACTCTAAATAGCAACGTTGTTACCTCAACACATCTCTACCTTTCACTACCTGCAGCGAGTTAAGACCTATAGCGCATGCACAGTAAACTTATTGTATCGATTCCCAAGTCTCGAAGCCTGATTTAATAAGAAAGACAAAACAGAATCACAAAAAAAAGCAATACAACACTAAAACATAAAAAATATATCACACTAACATACGAAAACAAAAACACATCTAAAATTGCAACCTCATTCAAGAAATTAAATTACAACATTGCATACAGAACAAAAATAGCCTACAAAAATATCTCAACACACAAACAACACAAACAAATACAACCACACAGACGTATACAAACTCAAATGCAACGCCTGTAACAACTTCTACATAGGCCAGACAGGCACATCATTTCAAACACGTTACAAAGAACACATCACAGCCATAACAAAATCAGAAAACACTTCCACATACGCAGAACACAACACAAATGCCAACCACACCTACAGAAACATAAACACAGAAATGGAAATTCTAAACATTCAACCAAAAACCAGAAACTAAATACACTATAACAATACGAAATATGCAGACACACAAAAACATACCCTCATGAAATTCTCAACACAGAACTCAATTTCAGAACACATACACTATTTGACTCCACATTACACTACACAAACACATCCCCACAGGAAGCACAATCAGAAGGCGCGAAACCAGAAACACCCAGTTCTAAAGACAACTTACAACAGGTTGAAACTAGTCAAAAACAAGATACTTAATTTTAACACGCGAAAGAAATACAGTATACGGTATATTCCGAAGTGATACAGTGTTAAAAGTTGTGTAATCAAGATATATAAAAATATTTTGTCTTACTTATACATTATAGTACTTTTAATTCTCTGGATACGAGATATAGGACTACAGGATAAGTGAAAAGTCCCGCACCAGCTAAATAACTTCTGAAGCATCTGGTCCAGCGACATGAAACTCGGTGTATGAGGATAACCGTATACGAAGAACTCAATAATGGTATTACAGAGTTTGTTTTCCTTCCAATTTAAGTGGAAGGTACTCCAACTCTCTTATTTTAAATGGAATACCCAATACGTATATTTCCATATTTTCAAATAATTCTCATTAAGAGTTTTTCAAAGAGTATCCATACTAGTTACTACTACACAAATTTATTCTTACTAAATCAAGAAAACAGAAAAGTATAGGTTTAACAAATAATACGAGTAAAACGCTTCTTTCGTTTACTGTGAGTTAATTGTCCTTTGTTTGTGTCTATGGAATACGAGTAAAACGCTTCCTTCATTTACTGTGATTTGACTGTCCTTTGTTTATATCCATGGAATACGAGTAAAACGCTTCTTTTGTTTACTGTGAGTTGACTGTCCTTTGTTTATATCCATGGAATACGAGTAAAACGCTTCCTTCATTTACTGTGATTTTATTGTCCTTTGTTTATATCCATGGAATACGACTAAAACGCTTCCTTCATTTACTGTGATTTGGCTGTCCTTTGTTTATATCCATGGAATACGAGTAAAACGCTTCCTTCATTTACTGTGATTTGACTGTCCTTTGTTTATATCCATGGAATACGAGTAAAACGCTTCCTTCATTTACTGTGATTTGACTGTCCTTTGTTTATATCCATGGAATACGAGTAAAACGCTTCCTTCATTTACTGTGATTTGACTGTCCTTTGTTTATATCCATGGAATACGAGTAAAACGCTTTCTTCATTTACTGTGATTTGACTGTCCTTTGTTTATATCCATGGAATACGAGTAAAACGCTTCCTTCATTTACTGTGATTTGACTGTCCTTTGTTTATATCCATGGAATAGGAGTAAAACGCTTCCTGCATTTACTGTGAGTTGATTGTCCTTTGTTTGTGTATATGGAATAAAGGTCCTATTTTAAATAATTAATTATTGATAAATAAATTTAACAAATATATATATATATATGTTATATAAGTAATATATATACCAATAATTTAGATTTATATTAATATAAATCATATATATATATATATATATATATATATATATATATATATACCTCTATTTTTCGAGTAAAACGCTTCCTTCATTTACTGTGATTTGACTGTCCTTTGTTTATGTCCATGGAATACGAGTAAAACGCTTCTTTCATTTACTGTGATTTGACTGTCCTTTGTTTATATCCATGGAATACGAGTAAAATGCTTCTTTTGTTTACTGTGAGTTGATTGTCCTTTGTTTACATCCATGGAAACACTTCTTTTGTTTACTGTGAGTTGGTTGTCCTTTGTTTATATCCATGGAAACGCTTCTTTTGTTTACTGTGAGTTGACTGTCCTTTGTTTATATCCATGGAATACGAGTAAAAGCTTCTTTTATTTACTGTGATTCGACTGTCCTTTGTTTGCATCCACGGAATACGAGTAAAACGCTTCTTTTATTTGCTGTGATTTGACTGTTTTTCTTTATAGTCATTAAATCATGTTTGTTTACACAGTAACATCTTATTTAAGTGATTGAATCTGACATCTAGTGCGTTAAATAATTCTAACTGATGTTGAGCGAAAGGGGAAGATTAATTATAGTTGGCCATGGAGGCGGGCAAAGATCTCATTACAGGCGGTGAATTTATTTAATGATATGCATGCGGATCACTATCCAATTCTACATAAAACAGTGACAATGATCGTAAGGAAATTTACTGAAGCCCGAAGAGTTAAGAACGTACCAAGATGAGGTCACAATCCATAATTAAAATTAGAATTCTTTCCCTTTTGCATATCAAAACATTTGTTATTATGTATTATTATACAAGGACATCATTTTATTTTTACTAACATTTTTAATATTAACCTGTCTATACCTTTACAGAACCGAAAACACCGCTTACTCCCCCCTCCAAGACTGGAGTTCGATGATACTGGCGTAAAACACAAATCACTCTACTAGGTATAGGAAGGAACAAAAGTAGTTAATCCATTTACGTAAACTAGGAAATATCGCGATTTTGAGTTTAATAATTTTCATTAGGTTTTTCTTTAATCAAAGTACAGTACTGTATTAAGAATAAGTGTTTTTACTCACGAAGTGAGTTATCCATGCGAACGTATTCATTATGCAGTGTATATTATACTGTCTACAGCACATTAGCGTACAATATAGAGAAAGAAGTTAAATTGAAAAATAATCATAATATGAATATTTAAACACAATTTTGAAAATGGTGGCCGTTCATTTCGATACAGGCTTCAGTTCTTTTGTGCATATTATCGCACTATAGACTATTGCATCTAATTCCAATTGCCAGTTTCGTCCTTCGTACTAGTAACTCATGTTGAAATAATTCTGTACCTACTCTACGTACTGTAAATTCAATCTTCACTTCTGCCTGACCCGAAAATATGAAATTACTCAGACATGCTATCTACTGTCCGTCCAAGTGGTTATGCCGCAGGATTGTGGAAAGGGAGGAAATCACGTGACAGTTAATTACTTAACGAGGCCTTTTATTTAAGTTAAATTAAACAGCTGTATAATATTACGTAAACTTCCAATTCCTAAGAGAAATTAATGTTTTCAGAAAAGAGCTAAGACAGCCCAGCTATTACAGAGGGGCGAGCAGAAGCAGGTGGGGGAAATCGGGATGCGACGTAGGCAAACGGACAGTACCTGTGCGAAAATATGATTCAATATTGAAAGCTCTTTCGTCACTGGAAAACGCGAACATATTTCTGGAACGTACTATACTCAGTAACTCAGTACTGCTTACTATCTGCGGTCTTGGTTCTGTGTGGAGTTGGAACTTCCTTAGTAGAAGGGGTGGGAGTGAAGTAGATTCAAAAACTCAGGTACAATAAAAATTGAAGTAATAATAAAATGATGTCCCTGTACAAGTTCTTCGAAGTAAGAGAAATAATCTGTTTAAGATAGAAGCATGTACTCATGTACTCCTCTGAACGTTTCTACAATTCATTTCAATTAATTACATTACTCATAGCTTAAGAACAAAGTGACTACATTTTGTCATCAAGATTCTTCGCTTTCCTCATCCCTACATTTTAACATAACGAGCTTTCCTACCAAATTATGTTGCCGCTCAGAAGTCGTCTCACGCTTAGAGATGGCGGATATAGCTAATAAAATGGAACGCCACGTAATTGTACGTGCAGACGACATATCTAACCCCTTACCCTAACAATTTAACCTTCGACGAAAGATGAGGATATAAAGTTCTTCAGCTCTCGAAGCTATGTGCTAGTCTCACGAGTGAAGGTACATAATATTTCGTAGATGTTTCTTTCTTCCGAAACCTTAGGGAGTCAGGTTCTGGATTTAAGAAACATGACGAATAAAATAATTTAAACTTATACTATGAAAAAACTTAAATAATTACATCTCTGAGAATATTAGCCTACTAATAACATCATATTCAGAGTTAGTCAATATATCTCTGAAATAAGTATTTCATTTTTAGTTTTTAGTTTTGTGTTACCACATAAATGAAGAAGTAACACTCAGAAATAGGTAAATAAAAATATACAGAAAACACACTACAAAGACATCAACACACAAACAAATAAATACAACCACACAGGCGTGTACAAACTCGCATGCACACAACTCACAGTTTCTACATTGGACAGACAGGCAAATCATTCCAAACTCGATACAAAGAACACATTAAAGCAAAAACCAGAGGACACAATACATCTACATATGCTAACCACACATACAATAACATAAATACAGACATGGAAATCCTACACATACAACCCAAAACCCAAAAACTCAACACACTAGAACAATATGAAATATACAGACACAATAAAACACACTCTAATCAAATTCTCAACAGACAGATCAATTTCAGAACACACACTATTTGACACAACTCTTCATCACACGAACGCGCCCACACAATAGGCAGCGAAGTTGAGATAGCGCCGAGATCTAGTAGGCTCTGAGGATGGTGTTAAGTAGCACCGAAACAGCTGTAAGCCGCACATGCTTACCTAATTAACACGAGTAAGATCGTCATTTAATCAATTAAAAATATATAGTATAAAGCAATAAGTATTATAACTTTACGGGCGATATTACTGGTACTGTTTACAATACACATTTTCTGGAACTACCATTTAAGAGATACGCATAAATTAAGTCACTGAATATTCATTTATTCACAGTGTTCTATCCAAGGACAGATCATTCACTGCAAATCCAGTATTCTACAATCTTTCTTATTTTCTGCTACCCTCCCAGTTACCGCATATGATCCATATATCTTAAGGTCGTCTATCATCTGATATCTTCTTCTGTCTCGAACTCTTCTCCCGTTTACCATTCCTTCCAGTGCATCCTTCAATAGGCAGTTTACCCTCGGTAGTGACGTAGACAAATCCACTTTCTTTTCCTGAACAGATTCAGCATTACCCATTCTTTCCGAAGAAAGTTGCAATTATTATCAGACAGATCGCCATCTTAAAATAGTCCTTTCCCTTTTTGGGAAACAAACCTGATACACTCTTATCACTAAAGCGATTTTGGTCGAACCACAGATCTAATGGAGTTAGGACAAACATTTCAACATTTATATGACCCAACAAGACTATAAGTAAGAAATACACACTATCAAATACATAGCACAGGAAAATGGATACAACTCCAAGATAATAGACGACATCATAAGAAAGACTAAACGTAAACAAGAAAACTCAACACAAACACAAAAACAAAACAAATACATCACACTAACATACGAAAGCAAGAACACATACAAGATTGCATCATCTTTCAAGAAACTAAAATACAACATTACATATAACCAGGTCACAGAAGAGCCAAATCCTAGCAATTCCTGCCCATAGAACATCCCACTATTCATCCTCTTTTACTGTCTCAGTACCCCGTGAATGGAATTCTCTACCTCAGAAGATTAGGGGCTGCCAGACAATAACCACTTTCAAGAAAAGGCTAAACGATTTCTTACGGGCGCAGTCAAATTGAAGTTATAATTGTAATTGAGTTTAATAATTTAATTTAATTTAGGTATGATTATTATTATTAATATTATTATTATTATTATTACTATTATTATTATTATTATTTTATTGTTACATAATTATTTTATTGGTGTTGTGAAGATAAAAAGAATTGTCATTGTATTATATTAATTATGTATTATATTGTCTTGTATTGTAGTATTGTATTGCTTTGAATTGTATTGTATTGTATTAATTATGTTATATTCATAGCATTGTAGTAATTTTCTATCATACTGGTTGAGTGGAAGAGAAGGCCGAATGGTCTTAACTCTTCCAGTTAAAATAAACCACTATTATTATTATTATTATTATTATTATTATTATTATTATTATTATTATTATTATTATTATTATTATTATTACAAAACACAAAACACACTGCAAAAACATCTTAACATACAGACAAGACAAATAAATACAACTTAACAATGCAATATTTGCAACGACTTATACATTGGACAGACTGGAAGATAATTTCAAACACGTTACATGGAACGACTTGCCTACATTGGACAGACTGGAAGATAAATAATTTCAAACACGTTACAAGGAACATATCACAGCCATAACCAAACTACAGAACAATTCAATCTACGCAGAACACATCACAAACTCCGATCACAACTACAGAAACATAGACACTGACATGAGAATATTACACATCCAGCCAAAAAACCAGAAACTTGGCACTCTAGAAAAGTATAAAATTTAAAACATACAAAAACACACCCACAACACATCCTGAACACTCAACTCAATTTCAAAACACACACCCTTTTCGATACAATCATGAACACACCTCACTACGACAGAAAACCAGAAGAAAGCGCGGGACCTTCACTAGGCTTCGGACAGTGAAGGATACCACTTCGAAACTAGACAGCCAGATAATTTCATAAAAGGTTAACACAGTAAAGAAGTTGAAAAATTAATCAATGATTATAAGGGCCGGTATTATAAACGCTGTTTAAACCTTAAGTTCAGTTTAAACTGAAGTTTTTCGTTCTGTTTCGTATTATAAACCTTAACTACCAGTTAATCTTGAGTTAACTTGAGTTTAATTTGATCGCCATTCCTCTGCCGTTTAAACTGCAGTTCAAAGCTCATCAGTGCAATATGGTGGTTTCCGCAATACACATGGATATTGCAGATGTTTTCCACGAACTTATGAATGACGATGAGTGAATGATCATTATTACTGAACGACCACGGCGGCCAAGAATTTTTCGAAATAGAGTGAGCCACTTTGAAATATACATAAATGGACATAAGTTTTAAAACAGATTGAGGCTTTCGAAGCAGACAGTCCTAACCTTCAGAATTAGGCTTATAGTCCTAACCTGTTTCGAAAAATTGAAACTCGGATACAACATGCAACAAAAAAATGAGAAAGTGCAAAAATATGTGTTTTAGGGTTTGAATTTAAATATTGTAACGTTTTTAAACTAAACAACAATGTAACTTTATTATCTCAACAATAGGATTTGCTCTCCACAGAGTAACACAGTATTCGTTAGTGCACTCCACTGATGACAATGACAATTTACTTGGACTATTACGAACAACAATGAACTGTTAATGTTAACTAATATTTACAAAGCACTATTTACAAATCAGAACTGTCAGTTCTCAGTTCACAGTTCTTCCAGCTCAGTCACTCAAGTTCACAGTATCTCGAACCACAGACCTTCAGAGACAGTCCACTGTACTCGAACTCAGGTCCCTCCAACTGCGGTCCACTGCACTCGAACTCAGGCCTTCGGATGCTGACACAGTTGTGGACGCACACTCAAGTCGAACTCCGGTACACAAGACTGGCTTGCTCTGTTCACTGGCTTACTGACTGAACTAATCATGAAGCACACTGTCCGAGTTCACTCGCGTTTCTTCTTTTATAATCACAGCGACGTAGCCTGGAAAGTTCCACGCGTGTCCAGAGATAGCACTTTCGAACAATCCAGATCCCTCTCCTCTCTGCCAGCACCAGATGCGCGCGCAACCCGCCCAAAACACGGACGACTTAGCCTCTCCTCTCCGCCGCGCGCCGTCCCCCCACTACTCTATGGAGCCCGTGTCGACTCGCGCGTGTCCTGCTCTCTTGCGGGAAGCGTGTTCGAGTCTCGAGGTGGCTGTCACAATATTATTTGAAAAGATATTTTTTTTTTTTGAAAACACTCTGTTGAATATCTGCATCAGTTACTAATTGCGCTGCGGTATTTTTCCTCTGGTAGTAGACATACTGAAAACGATGGAAGATTTCGGAAGTGTCCGTAAATCTACTATAAACCTATTGAGCATTGTACTGTGTGTGGCAGACAGTCTCCTGGTGAGATTTACTATGGGGCCTGATTTATAAACAGACTAATAATATTACCTAATTTATTGTTTGACTGAATTCTGTTTCATAAATATTCTAGACAACACATAAAATACGTACACTAATATTATTACTTCATTACTCAGTTGATTCTGTATGGAGTTACGTCACGGATGGTCATGCAAGGTTTAGTTTGGTTGCATTGTGTTTGGGAGTACAACGTTGGTAGCCAGCGTTAAGAAACTATTTGAGGTTAAGTCTGACAAGCATACTGAAGTACGCGGTATTGGTCCTCTTTAGGTTTTATTATGACTATTACACTCTTACTACGTCATACTACTTTTGACCAATAAAACGGTACGAAAGGACGTATTTCAACCAATCATGGCTGCTTATCGCACAATTTTATCGCGTCCCTAGCATTTGTTTAATTTTATCGCGTCCCTAGCATTTGTTTAATTTTGTCGCGTCCCTAGCATTTGTTTCTTTGTTTGCCAACATTTGAAACTGCGCTGGTCTGGACGTCAAATATATATATAAAATTACAAACCACTCCAGTCGATGCACAGCAGTTTCAAATATGACTCGCATTGGCATTCAAGAACAAGAATTAATAAAAATCACTGACCATACCTATGCATCTTCTGAAATCCGATTTACAAATAAATGAAGAGCACCATTCGGAAATCCTGAATAAGTTGAATACACCATGTAGGCCTAAATCAACGAGTTCCACTTCTATTATGCACACGTCCAATATAACATCAATTGAACCACCAACCACATTCAAATTTGAAAATTGTACATTCAATAATTATTCCTTTTAAAATTATTCATTCGGAAATCCTGAATAAGTTGAATACACCATGTAGGCCTAAATCAACGAGTTCCACTTCTATTACGCACACGTCCAATATAACATCAATTGAACCACCAACCACATTCAAATTTGAAAATTGTACATTCAATAATTATTCCTTTTAAAATTATTCATGTTTATTTTTTATGTCATCGTCGTTAATTAAAACTTTTCTAACACTTGTGTACAGTATATTAGTTAGGTTATATTATAGCTTCTGCTATATGATATTATGGATAGTCACGTATCAGAGATTGTTTAATACTGAGATTTATTGAAAATCATTTGTCAAGTGACGTTGATTACTGGGATCCGGATGATTAAAGTGGAATGTAAATGTTTTAATAAAAACTAAACTGAATCAACAAAGCCTTCTTGACTAGTAACCGTCTACAGAGTTCAATGAAGATTCCATAGTTGGCACAACTGCCATCTAGCGTATTGGTGCAATAATACATTTGAAGACAGGTTTATTTTCGTAAGTCTATTAATATTTTATTGTACTGGAGTACTTTGTTACTTATAATCTTTATATACTTTCTTCTAATCGTGTAATAGTCAATTAAATCCCACTCGAGTTTTGATTTTCTCTAGATAAATCAAAACCTCTAGTGAGATTACTGTTGATACTCTCTCTGATATCGAAAAACAAAGATGTTTTTTAATGAAGATTCTTCACGAGCGTCGGCTATTTTAAATCAATAATATAATTAAACAGTTGCGATGTTCTTGTTTTCTTTCCTAGCATTAATACCAATCGTATTCCACTACGGTTTAACTTAACCGAGACTCTGTAATACGACACGTTGAGTTAAACTCATGGTTAGGCTTAACTTAGGTTTAACATAATCTTTATATTAACCGTATTTATAAAACCGGGCCTAAAAGCGTTTAAAGTGTACATAGAACAATGAAGAAAACAAATATTTGTGTATAGACCATACAACGCATATTTCCTATACAGAAACTCGTTGTACGTGTATATGCACAGTTTGCTCAACAGTCCTTTGAGACTATATCCCCATTCTACTGAGGTGGATATATCCAATCCATAGCTCAATTGTAGCCGTTATTGTAGGCGTATCTATGTCAAACGAAGCGTTAGTTATTCGATAAAAGGCGAGCATCGATAGCAGACTGCTCGGATCGAGTGAATTCACCCAACAACAGCGTTCAGACATCTTAATTACGACACAACAGAGGCGGGCGGATTAGGAAGATCTGTTTAGGTGAATTCCACAGGTGGATAGCGGGACTATTACATTCATTGTGGGAAAGCAATTGCAGCAAGACTGCTTTCCTCTTTTCTCAAAATTAAAACTATAAATTTAAGTAATATCAGATAAAAACTACGGAACATAAAGTACTATTTAGCTCTACATCAATTATATATTTAAATCACGCACGAGAAAGAAATAGTAGATTCACTACACAACATAATAGTACATTATGCAACGAGCCTATAATAAATAATAATAATAATTTATTTAATCTGACAGGATTAAGGCCATAAGGCCTTCTCTTCCATCCTACCAGATAGCACATATAAATACAAAAAAGAAATACAAACACTGATGAAAATAATACAAATTAAGTTAAAAACCTATAGAGGGTCAACAGAGTCAAAAGTACATTATAGTGCTCTCATCGAGCTAATACAACAAAAAGAAAGAAAACAGAGATAGCAATGATGATATTGATAACTGACAATAATAATAATAATAATAATAATAATAATAATAATAATAATAATAATAAATACATTACATATTAATTTTCAATTTTACAACAGCATAGTTACAATATTTACTATATGTCATGGGTTAAGGTGAAGTTGCGCAACCTGACATGTGTTCAACAAGCAATTCCACGAGCTAGAATGTGATTTTTTAATTTAAATTTGAATTTTGATATTGCCCGACAGTCTCTGACGTGGTCAGGGAGAGAATTCCAGAGGCGTGAAATAGATATGCTGAAAGATGATGAGTAGAAGGATGTTCTGTGCAGAGGAATAGAGAGAAGGTACATGTTCCGGGTTCGAGGTAGTGAAAGGTAAACAAAACGAGATGCTAGGTAAGAGGGTGTGGAGGTGTGGATGATTTTAAATAGTAATAGGAGAGAGTTGAAGAATCTTCTTTCTTTAAGTGGAATCCAAGACAACAATTCTAGTGACGGTGTTACATGATCGAATTTTCTAATGTTACAAACGAAACGAACGCAGATATTGTGAACACGCTGTAGTCTATGGGCAAGATCAGTATTTAGATTCGTGAATAGAGAATCGCAATAATCGAAGTGGGGCACCACTAGAGTTTGGATCAGGTTCTTTTTAAGGCTGAGAGGTAAAACATTGGTTAAGTGCTTGAGGGAATGAATTATGGAAAAAGTTTTCTTACATATGTAGGTCACTTGACTTTGAAAATTTAAATTTGAATCTAAATATACCCCTAAATTTTTTACTGTCTTACTATATGTTATTGTAGTATTATTTATTTTTGTATTTGATACAGTGGCTAGATCTATTTTGTTTAATGCTCGTTGGTGGCCCATTATTATAGCTTGTGATTTGTCTGGGTTTAGTCTGAGTCCAAATTTTTGCGCCCATTGAGCTACAGATGCTAGATCTTCATTAATTCTGGTCACAGAGTCATTGATTGTACAAGTTCGGGTAGTAATTATAGTAATGGTAGTAATTAAGACGCGAGTATGTTTATGAAACGAGCACAAGCTTCATACGACTTTTTATGCTCGATCATATTTCTAACTTGAAATTATTCATAAGTATTCATGTTATTCTTATCTCACTGGGGAACGGAACTGACCTTGTGCAATATCTCGTAAATTGTGAGATGTGCGCAGGCGCGAAATTATTGATTTTTTCCGAGAAACAAATGTCATTGACCTTGATATAATCTAGAGAGTAAAATAAACATTAATCTTGATATAACCTTGAAATTGATTTAGACATTGAGAAACGAGGTGACAAATTGAATTTATTTGAATATTATTTACAATTAACGCTAATTATTATAGTAACAGAATATAAACTTGGATTTCGAGCCTCCGTGACATTTCGCTGGCTGTCTTTCGACTGCAAATCCGAGAATAATCGATACTTGCGCTTTCATATTGCTACAATGGTGTTTTCTGATTGGTGGAACACCTGAACTTTAATGAGGTCCATTAAAGGGCTGCTACCAGGTGTATAATTACAATATTTCGGCATGGTTGAGCATAAAAATAATATAATTTTATGATAATGAAAACTTATGTATGAAATTCTTACATATTATTTTCATCATTCATTCATTTAGTGTTCTGCTCAAGGGCAGATCTTTCACTGCAAACCCAGCTTTCTCCAATCTTTTCGATTTTCTGCTTTTCTCTTTGTTTCCTCATATGATCCATATATCTTAATGTCGTCTATCATCTGATATCTTATTCTACCCGGAACTCTTCTCCCGTTCACCATTCCTTCCAGTGAATCCTTCAGTAGGCAGTTCGTTCTCAACCAGCGGCCTAGTCAATTCCCTTTTCCTCTTTCTAATCAGTTTCAGCATCATTCTTTCTTCATCCACTTTTTCCGACACAGCTTCGTCTGTTATTCTGTCTGTCCACTTAACACATTAAATATCCACATTTCAAATACTTCTAGTCGCTTCTCTCCACTTCGTCGTAATGTTCATGTTTCTGCCGCACACAAAGCACTTCACTAGTCTCCTCCTTAGTTCTTTCTCCAGAGATCCACAGAAGATGCTCCTTCTTCTATTACAAGCTTCCTTTGCCATTGCTATCCTCCTTTTGACTTCCTGGCAGCAGCTCATGTTACTGCTTATAGTACACCTCAAGTATTTGAAGCTGTCCACTTGCTCTACTGCCTCATTTAGAATATTCGCATGTTTATCTTCTGTATTTTTTCTTCCTATGATCATGCTCTTCGTCTTATTTGCATTTATCTTCATTCCATACTGCTCACAGCTGTCATTTAGCTCCAGTAGCATATCCTTTAGTATCATTTTCTCTTCTGCTAACAACGCCATATCATCAGCACATCTTATGCACTTTATTCTTCTTCCTCCTACTATCACTCCTCCTATGTGGCTTAGTGGATAAAGTGTCAGCACGTAGAGCTGGAAACCTGGGTTCGAATCCCGCTGTCGGAGAGAATTTTTCTCCGTTCTACCCGTTCTTTACCATATGGTAGGCCTAATGCAGAATTCCTACACGGAAATATCATATGTACTTCGGTATATCATAGTAAAATATTTTAATGTTCACTAGTTAATGTTTAACTTGGATTGATTCATTGAAGCTTGGTGAAACCGTCTATAAATATATTATGTAAGTATTTAAATGTTCAATATAAATGTAGTCAAAGAAATGGGATATCGTTATTGTACCTTAGGGAGGATTGTTAAGCCTCGAAAAGAAAAATAAATCCAATACAAGTTTCACTTTGAACTTCGAGTCATTATAGAAACGTAAGTACCGGAATGCGTCTTTTATCCCGCTAACTAATGAACAGAGATGTAAAGTTCCACAAGCGATACGAGAAAGACATGCCAACGAATCGTTTGATTTTCCAGGCTACTGATCTGGAACTGGCTCGCAATTGCGGTCTTCCATTTTTTAAAATTCAAACAATCCTTTGCGAACGATTTCTCGAGTGTTACAGTTGTGAAGAGTGAACGAAGTTCTGCGATTTGGTTGCCTGTTTCAATGTACTATTTTGTAAATAATGAATGCGTTACAACATTATTCTGGTATGGATTAAGTTTAGGGATTAAGTTAGGCGTACAGGAAAATGGAGGAAGTTACACAACGCAGAACTGCAAGCATTGTATTCTTCACCTGACGTAATTAGGAACATTAAATCCAGACGTTTTAGATGGGCAGGGCATGTAGCACGTATGGGCGAATTCAGAAATGCATATAGAGTGTTAGTTGGGAGGCCGGAGGGAAAAAGACATCTGGGGAGGTCGAGACGTAGATGGGAGGATAATATTAAAATGGATTTGAGGGAGGTGGGATATGATGATAGAGACTGAATTAATCTTGCTCAGGATAGGGACCAATGGCGGGCTTAATGTGAGGGCGGCAATGAACCTCCGGGTTCCTTAAAAGCCAGAAAGTAAGTAAGTATAAATTAAGTTTAACTACTTCAAGGAATCGAATATTAATATAGAGTAGAGTAGGGCGATTCCGATCGAATTTGGGGAAATTGTCTCTAGATTAGATAATACAACATATTTAAAAAAAATCTGTGTTTTGAATTGAAAGGTTGTTCTATTGCATGTAATAGTCTATGAAGTATGAAAATGTTTCTTTACAAAGTTGTAATTTATCTTTTTTTATTATTCCAAAGTTTAAAATTGATTGATTGTATTGATAATGTTTGAAGAAGATACTAATTGAATATTTTTATATAAGAAATGGAAAATGGCTGTTTTCACTACAAAAAAAATGGACTTACTTAAAAATATTTTCCTAAGAACCTTATTCTCAAACACCCTTAATCTCTGTTCCTCTCAAAGTCCAAGTTTCACAACCATACAGAACAACCGGTAATATAACTGTTTTATAAATTCTAATTCCATCCATCGACTCAATGAATCATTCATCCATCGATTCATACTCATTCATCCATTGATTCACTTAATGATTAATCGAATCACTGATTGATTGATTCATTCATTCATTTATTCATTCATTGATTCATTAGTTGATTCATTGAATGGTCCATTCATCTAGATCAGGGCTACACAAACGGTGCCTATTGCTCGCGGCCACTCCTTCGGAGCGGGAAAAACGTCTAACAGCTCGTCGGAAAGGTAAGTCGGAATTACATAGGCCTGCTGTAGGTAGAGGATAGTCCACGCAGCTATAATAATAATAATAATAATAATAATAATAATAATAATAATAATAATAATAATAATAATAATAATAATAATAATAATAAATCTGTAGCCAAAATTTTTCTGGTAATTTTCGATTTTCTAAAAATAATTGGTGTTAACATGTATAATTAACCATCCTGAAACCGAAAATCGCTTTTTTGAAATTTTTGTTTGTATGTCTGTCTGTCTGTATGTTTGTTACCTTTTCACGCGATAATGGCTGAACGGATTTCGATGAAAATTGGAATATAAATTAAGTTCGTTGTAACTTAGATTTTAGGCTATATGGCATTCAAAATACATTATTTAAAAGGGGGGTTATAAGGGGGCCTGAATTAAATAAATCGAAATATCTCGCTTATTATTGATTTTTTGTGAAAAAAGTTACATAACAAAACTCTCTTTGAAAATGATTTCTGATAAGTTTTATAGTTTTATTCTTTGAAAAATTTTGATAGGACTGATATTTAATGAGATAAATGAGTTTTAAAATTAAAACAACTGCCATCTAATGCGGTGTATTGAAATAAAAAACAAATGACTTCGTCTATAAGGGACCTTGGACACAACAATCGAAAGCTATGAAACATAGCCTACAGACAATGTTTCTGTGTTTGTATGAAGTAATATAGGAAGCTAAATTAACCGATTTGTATAATTACTTATTATTTCATCATAGGAAAGTGTAGTTTCTCTGGATGGACATAATGCTATAATGTTATTACAGTAACTTGTGAGTGAATTGAGGACAGATAAGATTAAAATAGCTTCTTATGCACAGAATACTTGATAGGTTATTCTGTATATTCATTTCCTGTTTTTCTTAAAATAATGTTTATGAACATAATCATTTTTATCTCAGAGAATTAACGAACAACGAGAGTGTATTGATTTAGTATGCAGTAATAGTACGTTAGCTTAGCAATCCATTATTTTACAATTCATATTTAAACTATGCTCAATTGAATCGTGTTAAAATACATAAAATATATATGCAATAAATGCAATGCAAAAAAATTGGGTAATGAGCCAAGCAGATTATGTTGCGCTGTTGTAAAAGCTGTTCCTCCTGAGATTCAAGAGCTGCCACAACAAATTAAAAACTTTCTAATTCGAGTACATACGTTATCAACACACTTTTTACATAATATAATATAATATAATATAATATAATATAATATAATATAATATAATATAATATAATATAATAATGAATCTGTAGCCAAAATTTTCTGTTAATTTTCGCTTTTCCAAAAATAATTGGTAATAACAATTAATAACATGTTAAAGGAATTGTCATTGCACCAAATGAGTGGTCTCCGGATCAAAATGATCGCATTTTAATTATCGGGATGCAATTTAAATTAAGTAACATATTAAACGATTTATCCTATCAAACACGAATGTTCCCTGGATCAAACGTCCTATTTTAATTATGTAATTACTTTATATTTATGTCTAACGAGTGCAGCGGAGCGCACGGGTACGGCTAGTAATAATAATAATAATAATTCTCTTGCACTCTACCATGTCACAAAGCAAACAAGCAGCTATCTGGTGTAGTGTGTATTATCAATAGCTATATCACTTTGCCTATCTACGGCTACATAATGGGGGAATCTAAAAGACGGGAAAGTGATCATCAGGCAAATTCTTTCAATATTGCACGGGAAAATCCTTATTTTTTCACAGCACACTTTCACGAAAGTTTGAAAGAAAGAGGAAAACATAATATACTGCGTCATTACTAGTCCACATATAGACATACGATATTTTTGTTGGTGAAGATCGCAGGAAAGAGGTTCAGGAGTTGAAAGTTGCATTATTACATGAGGTAGCATACGTTAGAATTTATTAATGTTCAAGAATGTAAATATCTCTCTTCAGGGAAAAGGCAAGCAAACATATTTCTGGGACGTACTATACTCACTAACTCAATACTGTTTACTATGACCGTAGAGCGACTTTGACTGCATACGCGGCCTTGGTTTTGTGTGAAGGAGGTTGGACGTTTACTGGTAGAGGAAGTGGGAGTGAAGTACATTCAGAAACTCAGGTACAATAAAAATTGAAGTAAAAATAAAATGACGTCCTGTTATTTCCCGAACATGTTAAGTTCCTGAACACGGTGGAATACCAGTAATCCAATTTCTGGTCCTTTTAAAAATATTTAAAATAAATCATTATCATCATATTTCAGGCACGAAATTAGGCCATTGTTGGCCTGTTTCGGTTCCAGCTATACAGGATCCAATAGACGTTTCTGTGGACGTCCAGGTCGTCGTCGTCCTTGAGGGTGGTATTTTAGCATTTCTTGGGGTGTTCGGCCAGCTTCCATACGAGAAATGTGTTCAAGCCATCTGTTTCTGTATTCTGCAATTTTTTTTTCTAATGGTTGCATGTTACTTTTTAACTTCGCTCTAGAATATGCCATTAGGAAAGTTCAGGATAACAGGCAGGGTTTGGAATTGAATGGGTTACATCAGCTTCTTGTCTATGCAGATGACGTGAATATGTTAGGAGAAAATCCACAAACGATTAGGCAAAACACGGAAATTTTATTTGAAGCAAGTAAAGCGATCGGTTTGGAAGTAAATCCCGAAAAGACAAAGTATATGATTATGTCTCGTGACCAGAATATTGTACGAAATGGAAATATAAAAATTGGAGATTTATCCTTCGAAGAGGTGGAAAAATTCAAATACATTGGAGCAACAGTAACAAATATAAATGATACTCGGGAGGAAATTAAACTCAGAATAAATATGGGAAATGCCTGTTATTATTCGGTTGAGACGCTCTTATCATCCAGTCTGCTGTCCAAAAATCTGAAAGTCAGAATTTATAAAAAAGTTATATTACCTGTTCTTCTGTATGGTTGCGAAACTTGGACTCTCACTCTGAGAGAGGAACATAGGTTAAGGGTGTTTGAGAATAAGATGCTTAGGAAAATATTTGGGGCTAAGCGGGATGAAGTTACAGGAGAATGGAGAAAGTTACACAACGCAGAACTGCACACATTGTATTCTTCACCTGACATAATTAGGAACATTAAATTCAGACGTTTGAGATGGGCAGGGCATGTAGCACGTATGGGCGAATCCAGAAATGCATATAGAGTGTTAGTTGGGAGACCGGAGGGAAAAAGACCTTTAGGGAGGCCGAGACGTAGATGGGAGGATAATATTAAAATGGATTTGAGGGAGGTGGGGTGTGATGATAGAGACTGGATTAATCTTGCACAGGATAGGAACCGATGGCGGGCTTATGTGAGGGGGCAATGAACCTTCGGGTTCCTTAAAAGCCATTTGTAAGTAAGTAAGTAAGTAATGGTTGCATGCTGAGTTCCTGCAGTATATCCTCATTCCTCTTGTGGTCCAGAAGTGTGTATCCTGCAGTTCGTCGCAGATATTTCATTTCAGCTGCTCTTAATCTGCTGATATCTCTTTGTTTCAGAACCCGAATTTCGCTTCCAAAGACGAGAGTTGGTAGTGCAAGGGTTTTATATAGCCTTATTCTGGAATGTTTCTGTAATAAACTTGGTTTTAGGGTATGGTTTAGCAGTCCTAATATTTGTAAAAATTTGTTAATTTTTCTGCTTACATCATTCTCTGCTTCGTATGACATATTACATCCTAAGTATGAAAAGGAATTGATCTGTTCTAAAATCACATTTTCAACAACAGTTTTGTACTTTCAAATGATATTATTTTGGTTTTTTCTAGTGAAATCTTCATGCCATGTTCTTCTATGATTTTATTTAGTTTAAATACACCCATCTGTAAATTGTCTTCGGAGTTTGCAACTAATACTTGGTCGTCCGCGAAAAAGAACTTTAAAATAAATCATTTTATTAATTTCATAAGCGTCTCAAATGATCATAAAATTCAGTCAAGATTTCGAAAATAAAACATAATATTACATTTCCTGAGCACGAGTCTTACTCATTCAGGACAAAGGAGAACTTGTTTCGAGTACAAAGCACGTACGGTCAGAAGACCCATGCATTGGATTTTAGACAAAATTATGATAATATAAAATTTGTATGTATAATATTACTCAATCTATCTATCTATCCATCCATCCGTCCGTCCGTCCGTCCGTCCGTCCGTCCATCCATCCGTCCATCCATCCATCCATCCATCCATCCATCCATCCATCCATCCATCCATCCATCCATCCATCCATCCATCCATCCATCCATCCATCCATCCATCCATCCATCCATCCATCCATCCATCCATCCATCCATCCATCCATCCATCCATCCATCTATCTATCTATCTATCTATCTATCTATCTATCTATCTATCTATCTATCTATCTATCTATCTATCTATCTATCTATCTATCTATCTATATCTATCTCTATCTATATCTATCTACCTACCTATCTATCCACCCATCTATCTATCTATCTATCTATCTATCTATCTATCTATCTATCTATCTATCTATCTATCTATCTATCTATCTATCTATCTATCTATCTATCTATCTATCTATCTATCTATCTATCTATCTATCTATCTATCTATCTATCTATCTATCTATCTATCTATCTATCTATCTATCTATCTATCTATCTATCTATCTATCTATCTATCTATCTATCTATCTATCTATCTATCTATCTATCTATCTATCTATCTATCTATCTATCTATCTATCTATCTATCTATCTATCTATCTATCTATCTATCTATCTATCTATCTATCTATCTATCTATCTATCTATCTATCTATCTATCTATCTATCTATCTATCTATCTATCTATCTATCTATCTATCTATCTATCTATCTATCTATCTATCTATCTATCTATCTATCTATCTATCTATCTATCTATCTATCTATCTATCTATCTATCTATCTATCTATCTATCTATCTATCTATCTATCTATCTATCTATCTATCTATCTATCTACCTACCTACCTACCTACCTACCTACCTACCTACCTACCTACCTACCTATCTATGAGTGGGCTAGTTTATCTTACATTGTGTTAACTTGTATTCATTTCAAACTTACTAGCAACAAAATAAATAAATACATAAATAAATAAAAATATATTACATCACAACTAACGAAAGAACTTTTTGGGTGCTATTCATAGACATTTCGCAGCACGCGCTACGAGCGTACTAAGCTAGCCCCGGCTATCCACTGGTTACTAGTACAGAATTCAAATCATATCCTATCGCTAACATTGGTTTATGAATACGAAAAACGCTGATCATCCACCGGAAGCCCGCGCTAAAAATGTCTATGAATGCGGTCCTTGGGTACGAAGATTGACGTCACCGATTGGGATACTCAATAAAAGTTTCGAAATCTGAGACAAGACAGTTGCATAGATGTGAAGGAAAGGAGGATATCTGATATTTCTGTCCCGACTAAAGAAGACTACCTTCCTGAGCATTCAATTTCTGTATTCCGCTTTCTTCTATCGCCTTCCTTACCTTTCTGTCGCCATAAGAAAGGAAATAACTTATTTTCTTTCTCCGACTGAGCCAATAAGCCCCTAGCACTCCCTTTTTCGTCGTCAGCGGATAGAGGAGACAAAAAGAGATCGAATATAAAAGCAGCATCAAGTAGAACAAACAGAACCTAAAGAGCAAGAAGGTAAACTCTTTTTCTTTCGTTCCTATCTTCAGTCGGAATATATTTTACATCTATCTTTTCCTATATCATACTTCCTCTTGCATGATTGGCACATATGGAAATCCTGTTTTGTTATTCCGAATATTTCAAACTGATATCGCAACTAGAAATTCATTCTAACACAGCCTCCACCATCTACGTATCTTGTAACCGGTTTCCAAACAAACTCCTATATTAGGCTAGCTTTATTTACTTCAAGACTAGGCCTATAATTCAACTAAAAGTTAATTACTGTGCCAGAAGTACTGAATGTTAATTACTGTACCATAAAAGTGAAAATAAAATACAAAATTATACAATTTATATATCTGTGGTCGGGAGGAAAAAGGTCTTAAGTATAAATTTTATACTATTTAGGAAAGCAATAGAAAGATTGAAATTGGTGTCAATTATAGACTTTTTTAATTAAGAGGTTTTTCCTGGATATTATTTGTTTATATTTCTTCTAAAATAGATAATGTTGCTCATTTAACAATTATCTTGACTATTTCCAAAAATAGCCGCACTTAAGCCCTTTTAAGACTAGAAGCCAAACTGAGTAGAAGGGACTATTAAACAAAATACCTTTGTGCGAGATCGTGCGTATTTGCTTGCTTTCCGCACAAAACCAATACGCGGTAAGTGTGAAATACCACATTCAGTATTCTCAACGTAACACACATAACAATTTCCCTATTCTTACCGCTTAAGCGCGACATTCATTTTACTGCTTTAGGCTTTTAACATATTATTTTTAGAGACGTTTAACATAGTAATAATTAAAAATGTGAAACTTACCACTGCAATTTCACCTAAATTGCACTGTTAATTATTGTTTTTAAATATTTGCAAAAATTAAGTAAACTCTACAACACAACAAAAGTTACTGCATTTGTAATGCAAGTAACATTAAGGAAGCCGTGAAAAAATTAACAAGATTCCAGACACATCATAGACTGGGGGAAAAAAAGACAGGCGTATATCACGGCCTGCTGGAGTATAGTAAACACAGAAAACATTTTATAGGAACAATGTTGAAGATAGATATATTTGTTTTCCAAAGTTGCCGTCATTGAACAGAAACCAAGATGGAGATTTCATTGCAACTAATTAGAAATTCGTCTTTCAGGTATGTAATAAACGATCTTCGCACAAAATAATGTACGATACACGAGCGGTATGTTTGTTTTCATGTTCTCGGAAATTAAAAAAGCTCAACTATGTTTCGCTTTTTCAATCTTTTCCTCGAACATGAAAACGTCAACATACCGCTCTTGTAACGCATATTACTATTTTCATATCAAAATAAATGTGAAATGTAAATTATTAGGAATGCAAAATGGATCTTAAACAAACATAGGACTGTTTACCCTGGTACTTAAAGTTTTAAAAGGAAAGAGCATCAGTATGTCATAAAATGGCTAAAATAGTTCGACCTTCTTAATAGGGAAGCATGGAAAGTAAACACGTGATGGTTTGTAAGGAATAAAGTATTAAATATTCTTAAGTCCTTTATTCTGTGTGTGCTCGATTCAAAAAGTACTTAGGACATTTGGTAACGCCCTATAAATCCAGTCAGGAGTCTTATTTGACTTAAGCCGTTTTACCAGATTGTAGAGAATTGTTTCCGCTTTCAGGATATATAAAAATCTCATTTTCACAAAAAATTGACTTAAGACATTTTTCCTCCCGGCCTCAGATATAAAATGTCACATTTTTATACATTTATCAAATGACTACCAATAGCGTAACTATAATATTGTTGAATCTTTCGTACATTACTTTTACCACTTGAATATAAATAATTGATTAAATGGCGATCTTACTCATGTTAATTATGTAGGCATGTGCGGCTTACAGTTGTTTCGGTGCTACTTGACACCATCCTCAGAGCCGTCTATTCCTCGGCAGCTATCTCAACTTCGTTGCCTGTTGTGTGGGTGCGTTCGTGTGATTGAAGAGTTGTGTCAAATAGTGTGTGTGTGTGTTCTGAAATTGACCTATCTGTTGAGAATTTGAATAGGTTGTGTTTTAGTGCGTCTGTATATTTCATATTGTTCTAGTGTGTTGAGTTTTTGGTTTTTGGGTTGTATGTGTAGGATTTCCATGTCTGTATTTATACATTTCTAATTTTGTATAGACTATAGAGATAAGCTTTTATATGATATTCTTATTGAATTTGGTATTTCCAAGAAACTAGTTCGATTAATTAAAATGTGTCTCAGTGAAACGTACAGCAGAGTCCATATAGGCCAGTTTCTATCTGATGCTTTTCCAATTCACTGCGGGATAAAGCAGAGAGATGAACTATCACCTTTACTTTTTAACTTCGCTTTAGAATATGCCATTAGGAAAGTTCAGGATAACAGGCAGGGTTTGGAATTGAACGGGTTACATCAGTTTCTTGTCTATGCGGATGACGTGAATATGTTAGGAGAAAATCCACAAACGATTAGGAAAAACATGGAAATTTTACTTGAAGCAAGTAAAGCGATAGGTTTGGAAGTAAATCCCGAAAAGCCAAAGTATATGATTATGCCTCGTGACGAGAATATTGTACGAAATGGAAATATAAAAATTGGAAATTTATCCTTCGAAGAGGTGGAAAAATTCAAATATCTTGGAGCAACAGTAACAAATATAAATCACACTCGGGAGGAAATTAAACGCAGAATAAATATGGGAAATGCCTGTTATTATTCGGTTGAGAAGCTTTTGTCATCTAGTGTGCTGTCAAAAAATCTGAAAGTTAGAATTTATAAAGCAATTATATTATCGGTTGTTCTTTATGCTTGTGAAACTTGGACTGTCACTTTGAGAGAGGAACAGAGATTAAAGGTGTTTGAGATAAAGGTGCTTAGAAAAATATTTGGGGCTAAAAGGGATGAAGTTACAGGAGAATGGAGAAAGTTACACAACTCAGAACTGCACGCATTGTATTCTTCACCTGACATAATTAGGAACATTAAATCCAGACGTTTGAGATGGGCAGGACATGTAGCACGTATGGGCGAATCCAGAAATGCATATAGAGTTGGGAGGCCGGAGGGAAAAAGACCTTTGGGGAGGCCGAGACGTAGATGGGAGGATAATATTAAAATGGATTTGAGGGAGATGGGATATGATGATAGAGAGTGGACTAATCTTGCTCAGGATAGGGACCGATGGTGGGCTTATGTGACGGCGGCAATGAACCTCCGGGTTCCTTAAAAGCTAGTAAGTGAGTAAGGAAGTAGAGGTAAGCATGAGAACCAAGTTATGTATGTGAATAATATAATATGAAGATATGAACTTAAAAAAATGACATTATTGAGAATGGACTAAGTATTTACATGATTCAAACATAACACAACATTTTATAGCCAGAAGTAAAAACTGATATTTTAGTTAGTCCTATGCAACGCATCAATAGGCACGTGAGGGAACAGAAAATATCCAATATCCATTAATCGAGAGAACGTATAAATGCCACGATCCGTCATAAATGTAAACTTTCAATAATCCTGGTATTAAGTGTTATTAAAACGAAAACAATACATAAATCCTTCATAACTGCACTGGTTTATATTTTGCTCACGAACTGTGTTTTGCAGCAATAATAAAAATGCGATACGTGGAGTTTTATGCATCTATTTGTTTTCACAACTGTTTGAAATAATTCAAATTAGTAATTAATAATTGCATTAATAATTGAGAGTTTATTATAAGAACTATTTTGTGAGATATTCATGTACTCCCTCAGTCCCATAATAATTGTCCGGCACGCTTTTATTTCTTGTCCCATAATAATTGTGCGATATCCATAATTTTACACTGGCGTTTACAGAGGAGCAAAATGAAACACATGAATGAGTAATACAACTGTATTACTCCAGAATCAGTATAAAATTGCAACTCAAATAGCAAAAGAAAAGAAATATTAGTTTATTTTTTAGTTGGTTATTTAACGACGCTGTATCAACTACTAGGTTATTTAGCGTCGATGAGATTGGTGATAGCGAGATGATATTTGGCGAGATGAGGCCGAGGATTCGCCATAGATTACCTTGCATTCACATTACGGGTAGGGAAAACCTCGGAAAAAACCCAACCAGGTAATCAGCCCAAGCGGGGAATCGAACCCGCGCCCGAACGCAACTTCAGACCGGCAGGCAAGCGCCTTAACCGACTGAGCCACGCCGGTGGCTAAGAAATATTAGTCCGGGATGTGTATAAATTGGTCAATCACTGAGCCAAAAAAATAACATGAATACTACTCGTACAACTTTATGACTCCACGATCAGTACTAATTGGCTAGTCATTGAGCCGAAATAAATACTCCTAGGAGTGCAACTTTATTAACTCCAGGAATAGTACAAATTGACCAAGAAGTGAAACAAATAAAAACATTCTCCTACGAGTAAAGACGAAAAAACTGCCTGTTAGACCGGGAAGGTTGTCATTTCAACAGTTTGTCTAGAAACACAGGTCTACTGCTGCAATGCCACTGTAGCCTGGTCGTAAATGTTCCGAGGACACTTCAAGCGAGATGGCAGGATGTTGAGGTGGTCCAGGTGCCCCTTTTGTATATGGGGAATCTTGTTGTTCTTCCCGTCATTGACTTTCATTATTTCAATAAGATTGAACTACAAAGTGAGGAAGTCGTTGTTGAGCTTGTCGCGTGTCAGCTGAGAGAAAGCTGTTTCAAGGCAGCGATCAACTCATCAACAAAGCTCGGAACTTGGGGACTTGTGTCTTTACACGTGACTAAGCGACCGGACTTCAATGTCAACAACTCCCGCTTCCAGCACGGAGGTACTGTCAGGTCTGCTACAAAAATGGTTTCTGGCTGCAACAACATATTGATAATATTATGGTAGGTTGAAGCACGTAATTTCATAGCATATATATAATAAAAATAAACATGAGAAATATATAAAATTTACTGTTCTGCTGTGTACATTTTATTACAGTGTATGAGTATCTACATTCGAAGATTTTTCGGTAGCAGACTTAAAATACTGAATGTTTTCACTGTTACTGTTTTCTGTTCGATTTTCGGAGTTGCTAGCTGATCTCGTATCTGAGAAAGATAAGTATATCCTACATTTTTCTCGAAAATAGTTTTCAATTAGTGTGTCACTACTAGGGCAAGCCCACTACGTTTCGATCCATGGCTATGGACAGACTTTTCTATAATTTGAGGAACTGCAATGCCTTTCAATGAATTTCGTTTCCAGCCTCTAGGTTGTGTGTGACACAACTTACAAAATATAAACTCTCCATTTGAAAAAAATAATGTATCTGCTCCGAATTCTCCACGAAATTCTGTATCTTAGATTTAAAACAAAATGTATTTTCGAACTTCTATAATACCCATTCGAAATAACACGTATTTTCTATTTCCTCAAACAGACCGTTTACCTTTAATTCTCTGAATGTCATTGGGTTCGACATAACAGTTTCTTCGTCCGTCTTCCTGTCATTGGTTGTGGCCACTTTCTCAGTACACACGACTGTCCCTGAGCACTTGCAGCGTGAGCTGTGTGTACGTTGTACCTGTAACCTTACTCAAGCACACGACACGAGTCCCCAAGTTCCGAGCTTTGCTCATCAATAGTTTGTGGAGCTGACTGATGCTGGTGAGACTGAATTGACCAGAAGTAACCAGATCTAAAACATTCATATCCGGACTGTTTGGCGGTTGGCACACGAGTTCCAAAGTGATTCCTCTGGCTGCTGCAGCGTCCATCCAGGTGGGGTCATTGGGAGCGATATGCGGACGCTCATTGTCCTGCTGAACCGACACCTGAATTCTCCCTGTGCGCGGTCCAGGAGGCCATTTTGCATTTATTGCTGGGGTTAATTTGGTGATGAGCATGGATCCACTTACCAAAGATTGCCGCCCCCGTTGCCAAATGCAGCGTGCTGTTCTTTTACTGACATGAAATTTCTCGGCCGCACCTGTTATGGCACCTTTCTTCACTAGGTCAGCCGTAGTGTTTTTCAACAAAAACTCCTATACCGGCTGCCGTTCACTGTCTGTAAGGTTCTTGCTACCCCTGTCACTCACTACCGCCAGTTGTGTTCCCAGGATGTCCATGTCTGTTCAAACGTAAGTTCTCACTGCAGGAGTATGCTGTACTAACGATTTCCAGCTTGCTCTGCTACACTGGTTTGTATACAGTGCCACACCGGTGAGTTGATGTTGATGTTGATGTTTATTGACTTTACTGGCTTTGAGCCAGAGGCCGTTTTAGGGTCTTATATGCACAGGACGCCCTCTCCAGCCATTGTACATAAATAACAATAAATATATATTTACATACTTATACACTATTTCTGGCATAAGTGCCAGTAGGTGTGTGAGTGCGGTGATTGGCTTTTTATTTATTTTATTTTATTTTTTACTTTTTTTTGTTTTAATTATTTTGGTGTAGGCCTAATTTGTTAATTTGGGATGCTTAACGAATGGTGAACGGGACAAGAGTTCGGGGTAAAAGATATCAGTTGATAGACAGCATTAAAGTATTATATGAGATTAAGAGGAAAGCAAGAAAGGGAAATGCTGGATTTACAGTTAAAGACCTGCTCTTGGGCAGAACACTGTGCATACATACATACATTTTTAAGTTTCCCCTTCCGGTGGCAGAAGCGTCTGAATCGTTATGGAGACTTTCATGGTGTGGTGTTATTTTATTCATCTGCCTCTCTGTTGCTGTCGTGTGTCCTCTCAGACAGTATTCAAATTTCCCAGCAGTGATTGCGGTTTTGTTTGTGTGTTTTAGTTTGGTGGTGGGGGCTGGTGGTAGTTGTAGAGGAGTTTCTCCAGTGTTGTTCTGTTGTTTGTGTTCGGGGGATTTGCGGAGATGTGTTGTGTATATACGCGATTTACTGCCGAATGTGTGTATTTCCTGTTTGTGTTGTTTAGGTGTGTGAAGAGTGGCTTTGTTTTTGTCGTAGTGTAAACTGTGTTATTTCTGGTGCGTCTGTGCAGGTGGAAGATTTGGCGGAGAATTCTTTTTTCGCGGGCTTCAAATTTCAATTGGATCGTTGGAGGGGCTTGTGCGAGGAAAATGGAGGGATGTATGCATAGGGATCTAACCAATGCTTTTTATAGGTGGAGGAGTGTTTCGGTTATACAACCAGGTCGGTTGATGCCACTTAGGTAGCTTATTGCTCTGGTGGCTGCGTTATATTTCCTCCAGGTTTCTTTAGCTACTTCGGTCCAGGAGAGTTTGGAGGTGAAGGGTATTCCTAGATATGTGAGATTCCGCTGGAGTGGAAGTTGAGTGTTGGCTATTGTGATTGGGTTGTTCTGGAGGACCCGAGTCCGGAGTTTTGGGCGGAAGACGCATATCTGGACCGGTGAGTTGAAAACCAATACCCACTTTCGGTAATCTTCTGGGCGGTGTGAGATGCTTGTCTCAATAAGATCACGTTATTGCCCTGCATAACCTTATACACTGATCTACAGCGCTTCTCCTCATGCGTGGACTTCTCGTTTGCCCCGTTGTCTGTAATTACTGTAATATTATTTCGGCGTACAGGACAATTATTATGGGACAGAGGGAGTAACATTTATACATACATGGCAAATAGGAATCTTCTGGGCAGAGATATGTAATTCTTCGTTTAACTTTCCTTTAAGCTAGAACGAATTGAAATAGAATAATGAATTATTAATTAAATATTTTTGGAAGACACATATCAAAGGATCTTAAAATAAAATTTCACGATATTTTGTCAAAACCTACTCTGTTGTATGGTAGTCAGACGTGGACTTCGAGAAAGTATTGTAACTTTATTTCAACTCAACAATACGATTTTATTCTTCCAACAATAATTCCTTTCTACAATTCACTTTAAACGCTGTCGTCAACAATAGGATTTTCGCTCAACACAGTATTCGTTATAGCACTCCACTGACGGCAATGACAATTTACTTGGACTATTACGAACAACAATGAACTGTTAATCTTAACTAATATTTACAAAGCACTATTTACAAATCAGAACTATCAGTTCTCAGTTCACAGTTCTTCTATCTAAGTCACTCGAGTTCACAGAATCTCGAACTCAGGTCCCTCCAACTGCGGTCCACTGCACTCGAACTCAGGTCCCTCCAACTGCGGTCCACTGCACTCGAACTCAGGCCTTCGGATGCTGACACAGTTGCGGACGCACACTCGAGAACGAATTCCGGTATACAAGACTGGCTTGCTCTGTTCACTGGCTTTCTGACTGAACTAATCATGAATCACACACACACTCCTTCGCGTCCGTAATTTATAACCACAGTAACGTAACCGAGAGACTTCGAATTCACGATTTTTCCACTTCGACGGGCTTCTGGAAAAGTCGGGAAGGTCCGTTCCCCCTTCACTCCGTAAGCAGCTGCGAGCGCGATCTCCCTCGCCTCGTAGGCCCTTTCCCCTCTCTCCGCCGCGCGCCGTCCCTCAGTGCTCCGTGAAGCCCGCGAGATCTGCTCTCTTGCGGGACGCTGGTCGTGAGTTCGAATCTCACGTCGCTGTCACAGTATAATAAAATGGGTACAGAAATAGCACAAATGAAATTCCTCAGATCAGTTGCAAAAGTTACAGTTTTAGATAAAATTAAAAGCAGTGAGATTAACGTTGTCGAGGAAATTAAAGACTATCAAAAACAGAGTCTGCAACATGTAGTTAGAATCTTTTGACAGACTACCAAGACGAGCACATATTTATCACCTTGTTCGAAAGCGTGACCTGGGTACACCAAGGACGTGATGAAAAGATTCAGTTAACCTCGGAATTGGACAGAAATTACCCAGCCTTTATAGGAAGAAGATAAACTTTTGTGAATTATTTTTAAAGACGCTATATTTACTGCGTGGTTTAAATGATTTGAATATAATGTGAGTGTGTTATACACCAAGGTACTTCAACTTAAATGGGCTTTCCGTGAAAATTCCAAATCACAACCTGTATATTAAGCTCTGTCCCTTGATTACGTTAAAGAATTTTGTCTACAGGGCTAGTAGACTTGTCTCCGGAGAGGTAAGTTCCTTCGAAGAGAGCGAATCTTCGTCTTTCCATAGGCTAGTAGCGTCGTGATATGTTCGGTTCAAGTTTGTCGAGTACGGCGAAGTCCGATATTCCCAGATGTTCGATCTGCAGGAGGAGGCTTGCCGTGTTTGTTCCAGCTTGTTATAAAAATATTCGCTGTCCTCCATTCATGTTTTAACTGTTTAAGAATTTTAGCACAGATCTAGCGATTAGTTTTTCATATATGAAATAAGATTATGTTTTTACTGTTGCCTCTCTCATGTTCGAATATTGCAAGACATTATTCCAGAGCGTCACGTGATTGGTTGTCTCTTCGAACTATCCACAGAGGCGGCACGTGTCATTCCCATGAAAGATTCTCATATTACGAAGATGTAAGAATAAGAAGATGTAAGAAGAACGGATCACGTCCAATAATTATTCCAATAGTTCTCTTACAATATTTTTATTCTACATATTAAAAAGATCTGGCGAAGGTATTTCTTACGTCAACAGTGGGGTATTCAGCACCTATAAAATTTGTAACGAAATTATATTTCACAACTTAAATCTGCAGATTCGGCATATAATTGTGGAAATGCACGAGTATATCTCCAGAGGCGAATGATATAAAAATTCAACAGTGATAACAGATTCAGTAGAAGTATGGTTGTAGAATGAAACATCTGACTCCTTTTAATTTATATATGAAGTCAGGTTGAAATTTTTAAACATAATTATACTTACTTACTTACAATGGCTCTTAAGAAACCCGCAAGTTCATTACTGCCCTCACACAAGCCCGCCATTGGTCCCTATCCTGTGCAAGATTAATTCAGTCTCTATCAACATATCCCACCTCCCTCAAATCCATTTCAATATTATCCTCCCATCTATATCTCGGCCTCCACAAAGATCTTTTTCCCTCCGGTCTATATGCATTTCTGGATTCGCCCATACGTGCTACATGCCCTGCCCATCTCAAACGTCTGCATTTAATATTCCTAAATATGTCAATATACAGTAGTGCCTGCAGTTCTATGTTGCGTAACTTTCTCCATTCTCCTGTAAGTTCATCCTTCTTAGTCCCAAATATTTTTCTAAGAACCTTATTTTCAAACACCCTTAATCTCTGTTCCTCTCTCAAAGTGAGAGTCCAAGTTTCATAACCATAAGAACAATCGGTAATGTAACTGTTTTATAAATTCTAACTTTTAATATTTATTTACAACAGACTAGATGACAAACGATTCTTAACCGAATAATAACAGGCATTTCCCATATTTACTCTGTGTTTAATTTCCTCCCGAGTGTGATTTATATTTGTTACTGTTACTCCAAGATATTTGAATTTTTCTACTTCTTCGAGGGATAAATCTCCAATTTTTATATTTCCATTTCTTACAAAATTCTGGCCACGAAATATAATCATATACGACTACTTTGTTATTTTGGGGATTCACTTTCAAACCTATGGCCTTACTTGCTTCAACTAAAATTTCTGTGTTTTCACTAATAGTTTGTGAATTTTTTCCTAACATATTCACGCCATCCTCTTAGACAAGAAGCTGATGTAATCCATTCAATTCCAAACCCTCTCTGTTATCCTGAACGTTCCTAATGGCATACTCTAGAGCGAAGTTAAAAAGTAAAGGTGATAGTGCATCTCCTTGCTTTAGCCCGCAGTGAATTGGAAACGCATCTGACAGAAGTTGGCCTATATGGACTCTGCTGTAAGTTTTACTGAGACACATATTTTAATTAATCGAACTAGTTTCTTGGGAATTCTAAATTCATTAAGAATATTACATAAAACTTCTCTCTTAAGCGAGTCATATGCCTTTTTGAAATCTATGAATAACTGATGTACTGTACCCTTATACTCCCATTTTTTCTCCAATATCTCTCGAATACAAAAAATCGGATCAATATTCGACCTATTACGTTGAAAGTTCACTGATGATCCCCAATAATTTCATTTACATATGGAGTTAATCTTCTCAAAAGAATATTGGACAAAATTTTGTACGACGTCAACAAAAATGATATTCCTCGAAACTTACTACAGTTACTGTTGTTCCTCTTAATTATATACAAGAAAAAATATTTTTAATTATTTAGATAAATATTAATAGCATATTATTAACGTTTTCTTCCATGCCACGAGGTCCACACCTGTGGAGTAACGGTCAGCGCGTCTGGTCGCGAAGCCAGGTGGCTCGGTTTCGAATCCCGATCGGGGCGAATTACCTGGTTGAGGTTTTTTCCGGGGTATTCCCTCAACCCAATACGAGCAAATGCTGGGTAACTTTCGGTGTTGGACCCCGGACTCATTTCACCGGCATTATCACCTTCATATCATAACCTGAGATGTTGATACAGCGTCTTAAATAACTCCATGCCACGCACGTTATCTCGCCTGAATGGAATAGTATTCTTAAAAAATGAGAAACTGATATGCTACTAACAATGATGAAATAATATAGACGAATGTTCCACAAAACACTTGGAAATGAATTAAGTATTCATATATTTATGTGAGTGACAACGCACAAAAATCAGTTATATAATTATAAATAGGTAAGTTAGTAGTGCATCTCCTTAGGATAAAACCACTGTACATTGGTTTGGATTCACTGTAACTAAATTTAGATGTGAGAGAATAGTAATATACGTTACAAGAGCGGTATGTTGACGTTTTCGTGGTCGAGGAAAAGATTGAAAAAGCGAAACGTAGTTGAGCTTTTTTAATTTCCGAAAACATGAAAACAAACATACCGCTCGTGTATCGTACATTATTTTGTGCGAAGGTCGTTTATTACATACCTGAAAGACGAATTTCTAATTTGTTGCAATGAAATCTCCATGTTGGTTTCTGTTTAATGACGGCAACTTCGGAACACCAAAATATCTTTCTTCAACATTGGTGCTATAAAATGTTTTCTGTGTTTACTATACTCTAGCAGACCGTGATATACGTCTTTCTTTTTTTTCCCCCAGTCTATAAATGCGAACTTAAAAGAAACGGTATTTATTTTTCATTTTAATATTCTAACAATATTATTTATATAACATATTGCAGTAATAACATCGGTATCTGGAATCTCGTTGATTTTTTCACGGCTTCCTTAATGTTACTTGTATCAGGAATGCAATAAGTTTCGTGGAGTAGTAGACTTTACTTAATTTTTGCAAATATTTAAAAACAATAATTAACATTGCAATTTAGGTGAAATTGCAGTGGTAAGGTTCCAATATATAATTATTACTATGTTAAACGTCTCTAAAAATAATATGTTAAAAGCCTAAAGCATTAAAATGAATGTCGCGCTTAAGCGGTAAGAAGAGGGAAATTGTTATGTGTGTTACGTTGGGGATACTGAATTTGGTATTTCACACTTACCGCGTATTGGTTCTGTGCGGTAAACAAGCAAATACGCACGATCTCGCACAAAAGTATATTTCTAGTGATGGAAAAAGTGTTCATATGAAATCACCTCAAAATTCAGGAATTACAGTTTCTTTCTGAACACCTCGTTATGAAGATATTGGGCACTGAACTGAATCGTATTTAGTCTCCACAAATATCGTTTCTTTTGCCCAGTTAATCGTGTTTTTCACTTGTTAAGTTCCACCATACAGTATACCTACTTTAAAAACACATTCATTTTTATCAATTTACATTAGGGTTCTAATATTATCCCATAATCTCTGTACTTTAAAATGAATAGCAAAAAATTTTAATTTTAATTAATTTACCTCCATTGTGAGTTGTTTACAACAGCAAGATATGCATTAGGATTTACACAGTTCACAACAAACATATTCCCTTATAACCAAAGCTCGGAACTTGGGGACTTGTGTCGTGCGCTTGAGTAAGGTTACAGGTACAACGTACACAAAGCTCACCCTGCAAATGCTCAGGGACAGTCGTGTGTACTAAGAAAGTGGTCACATCGAATGACAGGAAGACGGACGAAGAAACTGTGTCATGTCGAAGCCAATGACATTCAGAGAATTACAGGTAAACGGTCTGTCTGAGGAATGAGAAAATACGTGTTATTCGAATGGGTGTTATGGAAGTTTGAAAATACATTTCTTAAATTTTAGGTACAGAATTTCGTGGAGGAATTCTGAGGAGATACATTATTTTCTTCTAATGCAGAGTTTATATTTTGTAAGTTGTGCCACACATAAACTCGAGCTGGAAACGGGCATTCATTGAAAGACATTGCAGTCCTTTAAATTGATGGAAAATTTGTCCATAGCCATGGATCAAGTCGTAGAGGGACCTTTCCTAGTAGTGATACACTAATTTAAAACTATTTGCGAGAAAAATTTAGGATATACTTATCTTTCTCAGATACGAGATCTGCTGAAATTCGAACAGGAAACAGTGAGAGTGAAAATATTCAGTATTTTATTTAGGCCCAAGACTTTATAATAAAATTTCAAACCATTTTCCAAATTTGAAAATTTTTTAAATTGAAACTTTTAAAAAAGAAATTTGTAAAATTATCCATGATATATAATAGTAACAAATGTACTTTTTTTACCTTTTATTTCTATCGACTATATTCATGTTTTTATTGAATATCACTGGCTTCTGTCGGATTGTCAGTTTATATTAAATGTGTATTTTTCTCTCGTTTTCTCTTTCTTCTTTATTCTTGCTCTTGTGTTGTATTTATTGGTCTGAATTAAGTTACTTACTGTATTTAGTAAACTGTCCGTGTAAATTTCATGTTATATTATTCACTAAGACCACACCGTACACGAGCCTGACTCTTATGGTAGTGGCTAGAAACATTTTTATTTTATAAATGCAATTTGTACTCACTAGGTAGCTAGTTAAAATAAATAAAATAAAAAAAAAATCAAAGTTTGCTCCCGTCACTTCATGTGACGTGGAAATAAGTTTCCTTCGTTTCAAATCATGTTTAACTAACAGACGAAGAATTTATGGGTTCGAAAATATTCGAATGTATGTAGTCATACACTGTAATAAAATATACAGAGCAGAACTGAAAATTTGATGTATTTTGCATGTTTATTATATATATGCTATAAAATTAGGTGTTTCAACCTACCATAATATTATCATTATGTTGTTCCAGCCAGGAACCACTTTTATAGCAGACCTTACAGTACCTCTGTGCTGGAAGCGGAAGTTTGTTGACATTGAAGTCCGGTCGCTTAGCCACGTTCAAAGACAAGTCCCCAAGTTCCGAGCTTTGCTTATAACATTAGCACTTGACACGTAAAGATGATCCCGTAACATGAGGACTCCATTTCATCGGAATGCCTAATCTGCCGCTGACATGCTTAATGGAAGATCATAATTCAATTTCTCCCATGTGATTAATTACGAGAATCTGCCATATAACACCGTCATGTGACCGTGACATGTGATACGGAACCTGTGGCGTTAAATATGGCGTCTTTGTTCAGCCTTCACTCGCTCCAACAGCATCTCGGCGCATATTGAGATCAGTGTAAGCAATTCTAAACAGAAATAAACGACTCGCGCCGTTGGGGTGATTATTAAGTTCCTCATCTTGGACAAACAGGTCCGCAGGGTACTATTACTGTACTGAACTAGAGTTGTAGATTTGGTTTAGGAAAAAAAAGGAAGATACTAACAAAAATCTATATATATAATTTGAAATGTTAATGGAAATTACGGGAAAACGGCTGAACGGATTTTAATAAATGGCCCCTCATTTTGAAGCTAGGAACCTAAAGTTTTTCGGAAAAGTAGTAGTTTTCAGTGAAATGTCAATTTTCATACATAATTTTCCTATTTTTCAAAATCCATATGTTGTCAGTTTTGAGAACTAATTTTATTCAATCACGGCCGACTTGATTGAATTTCAGAACAAAACACACACTACAATAAACAATAGGCTATTACACGAAGGCCATGTCCTGCAGGATTGCCGACATATTTAGAGCTCAATTCAATTTGTTATTAAAAACTGGTTCTGCAGTGTATAATATTCTGAGTACAGCTGTGTATTGGATATTCAAATCTACGAAACTTGAGGTGGTTTGATGACATTATTACCATTATAAATTAAATATTATTATACTTAATATCATGATGCATCTATTTTTTCATTAATTGTACAAAATATTGATGCTATATTGATGACATGAAAGTAATACGTTTTCTTGTTATGTAAGTAAATGTAGAGAATATCTTAATTTAGATCTTCATTTCTATAATTTACTGAGTGACTGCTATATATAACTACAAAACTTAAGTAAGATAATAATATTGTTATCAAAAATCAAATATTTTTATAGTTATTAATCAAGTGGTGTTGGGTCTTTTACATATACTCAATGGCGGTGTAGTGTAGATATTTATATGCGTCATTCTCTTCAGTATTGGCTCGAGAGAGCGCAAAAATTACAGTTCCTAAGGTTCCTTACCAGGCCTACAAAATGTTGTAGTCTCCCGATCATTTCAGCAAGATCTCTTAGCAGGATAAAATGTTTTTACCCTCCACATTTCAAGCTCTACATCCAGCAGCTGTTCCAATATAGTAACGGTTACGTCTATTGTTCGAAAGCATAGCAAACCTGACTTTTTTTAACTTTCACCTACAATCCACAATGACCTGAAATAGCTATTGCTTTACTCCCATATGAAAAAGCTACTGATCGTCCTGACATTGTTACTTGCGTTTTCGCGTTGAAACTAAAAAAATGAAGATGTATAGGTTCAAGAAAAAGTATTTGGCATAACAAAATATTCAGAGGGAGTTATGTTTCATTATAATGGAAGCAAATAACTTTCAAAATGTCTGGTATTCTTCATTGAAAATAAATCTGAAAAATTTTTATTTAAACGTCTAATGAAAAATTGTTTAATTGTTTAAAGTTTAGGATTATTATCATTCTTGACTTTATTTTAGATATACAGGGTGATTCAAGAAGAATTACCACCACTTACGGAGTTTATTTCTAAAGACATACTGGGCAAAAGATGCAATATAAACTTGTGTCGTAATCTCAATATTTTCAGAGTTGCACTAATTTTAAGTTGTTAGTAAAATGATGGATAATTGCAGCAGAAAAACAGATTTTAAATGTTAGTAATAAGTGTGTGTTTTTAATTCTTTAATTATCTACATATAGATTGTTTTATATGTGACATGAGATCACCAGGGTACACATCATATGTTTCATTCACACAGTTCATGTGCACCTATTTGAACATGTAATTAGGCAAATTTTCATACATTTGAAAATGGCACATTAGTGCCGAAAACGTTTATGTTATAATCAATTATATAAAAACTAGATAAGTATAGACGGTATATTTCAATTTTAACATTGTATTATTTTTGTACTGGATACTGAGGTGTAGACATGTTATATTGAAATTTGATGTTATTCAATATGGAACCAAACACAGCAGATACAACAAAGACTGGGCGGTATTGATATTTAAACAAATGCAATATTGAACGTTTGGGTGTATGATGTAATTGAGTTTTGACAGTTTTGCTCACTATCAATTGCACGTGACGCCAACGCTAAACATGTGTGCCTTCTGCTCCTCGTTCCTTTGTAAATAAAATAAAGTCGAATTTGACAACTTCATTAAATCCGTTACTTATGATTTTGTGAAATGACTTTTACAACCTTTGAGGAATGGCAAGAATAGACCCAACTAAACTTTTTTTTTTCTTCATTAGTCGTTCAACTTGCCTTGTTATGGATCTTACATGTCAATATCTCAAGGGGACGGTACGATTCTGTGGACACACTCATTAGACCTTTGCTAGCCTGAGGTCAGCAGAGCGTAGGGCCTCCACTGACATGAGACTAAAGACAGAACGTTAATAAGGGGCATCCATCCATGCCCGAGGCGGGATTCGAGCCCACGAACCTTCAGAGGAAGGTTTTGAAAGACAGACGATAGAAATGATGAAAAAGAGAAGAGGAAAGTGGTGAAAGAGAGAAAAAGAAGGTTGTGGTAAAAAAGAGAATAATGTGCTAAAAATGAGAAGAGGATAAGATTATATATTACAGTTATATGAACATTTTAACTGTAATATATTAGTAAATTATGCAACGAGCCTATAATGAAGGTAATTAAGAAGCGAGCATGGATATTTATGAAACGAGCGCAAGCGAGTTTCATAATTTTCATACGAGCTTCTTAATTACCATTATATGCGAGTTTCATACGACTTTTTATGCTCGACCATATTTCTAACATGATATTATTAATTTTCTTTGTATCTGACCTCGACCAATGTCCCGTATGTTGTGAGATGTGCGCAGACGCGAAAGTATTGATTTTTTCCGAGGAACAGATGTTCACATTGAACTTGCTAGGCCATAAGAACCTACAGAGATAGCATTGAAATTAAATTAGACATTGAAAAACGAGATGACAAATTGAATTTATTTGAATATTATTTACAATTAACGTTAATTATTATAGTAACAGAACATAACCTTCTGCGACAGTATTGGATTTCCAGCCTCCGTGACTTTTCGCTAATTTTCTTTCGATTGCATATCCGAGAATAATCGATACTTGCGGTTTTATAACGGTAGAAAGCTGACCTGTCATTGGCTGAACAGTTGTAACCTGAGTCGTCATTGGCTGGAAGACCTGACCTTTAATGAGTAGGTGTACTTTAAATGACATGCATTAAAGGTCTGCTACCAGGTGTATAATTACTACATTTCGGCATGGTCGAGCATAAAATCTTTAATGTATCTTATCAAATCTATGAACACTGTATAATTGACCCAACATGTGTGTTTTATCTTTAAATATGAGAAGAGGAAATTGACGAAAGGGAGAAATAATAATAGTAGTAGTAGTAGTAGCAATAGTAGTAGTAGTAGTAGTAGTAGTAGGAGTAGTAGTAGTTTTATTTTGCCAGGCAGAGTTAAGTCCATACGGCCTTCTCTTCCACTCAACCAGGTTTCAATAATACACATGAATTGAATATGGTTAGTTAAGAGAATAAGAAAGTTGTGTATGAGGAAAAATGAGAGTAGAGAAAGAGAAAAGAAGAAGAAGAGGTGAAAGAAGGAAGAAGGAAACTGTGATAAGGGAAAAAGAAAGTGGTGAAAGAAGGAAGAAGAAAGAGGTGAAAGAAGAAGAAGACAGTGGTAAAAGAGAGAAGTAGAGAACTATGAATGAGGGGAAAAGAAAATGGTGAAAGAAGGATAAAGAAAGTGGTGACAGTGAGAAGAAAAAACTGTGAAAGAGGGAAAAATAAACTGGTGAAAAAATGAAGAAGAAAGTGGTGAAAGAAGAAGAAAACTATGAAAGAGAAAAAAATAAAATAGTTCAAGAAGGAAGAAGAGAATGGTGAAAGAAGGAAGAAGAAAATTGTGAAAGAAGGAGAAAGAATATGGTGAAAGAAGGAAGAAGAAAGTGGTGAAAGAGGGAAGAAGACAGATTGTGAAAGATGGAAGAAATTGAAAGTGCTGAAAGAAGGAAAGAGTAGGAAGTAATGAAAGAGGTAAGCAGAAAAGAAAGTGATGAAAGAAGCAGATAGAAAAAGTGGGGAAAGAGACATGAAGAAGAAAGTGGTGAAAGAGAAGAAAAAGAAGAAGAAGAAGAAGAAGAAGAAGAAGGAGGAGGAAAAGGAGGTAGTGAAAGAGGAAAGAAAAAGACTGAAGAATGTAGTGAAAGAAAAAAGGAAAGTGGTGAAAGAAGGACGAAGAAGAAAATGGTGACAAAGAGAGAAGAAAAATGTGTAAAAAATGGGAATTGTGAGAAAAAAGGAAATGGTGGTGAATGAAATTAAGAGAGATAAGAAGGATAAGGAAGTGATTACATGAAGGAAGGAGAGGTTGGCAAAGAAAAGAAAAGTAGGGTAAAGTGGTGAAGAGAAAAAAGTAATGGAAAAGGAAGTGGTGAAAGGAAATCAAGTAAAGGAAAGAATTTGTGAAGTAAAAGGAAAGAGAGAAACAGAAAAGGAGAGAAAATTTAAGATATGAGAAGGAGAAAGAGTAGCTTACGAAATGGAAGACAAAGAATGGCAACTTAAATTAATAGGGCACAGGAGAAAAAACGGAGGAGGGAGGGAAGCAAGGATACAAAACAGAGAGGAGAGAGGAAGAAATGGGATAGTCTTTAATGTCTATTACAATGCTATGAATCTCCTAATCAATGGAACAGTCACGTGCGGTTACCAGACATAAAGTCCAGGATTATAATGTCCATACGTCAAAATGTCCCTGAAATAATGTCCACGTTGAAAATGTTCATGTTAAATCGACCAGAGTCAAAATGTCCATAGTTCTATAATGTCCACTTTACTCTGATGTCCAGAGTCAAAAAGTCCGTAGTTCTATAATGTCCACTTTACTCTGATGTCCAGAGTCAAAATGTACATAGTTCTATAATGTCCACTTTACTCTGATGTCCAGAGTCAAAATGTCCGTAGTTCTATAATGTCCACTTTACTCTGATGTCCAGAGTCAAAATGTCCATAGTAGTATAATGTCCACTTTACTCTGATGTCCAGAGTAAAAATGTCCGTAGTTCTATAATGTCTACTTTACTGTGATATCCAGAGTCAAAATGTCCGTAGTTCTATAATGTGTACTTTACTCTGATGTCCAGAGTCAAAATGTCTATAGTTCTATAATGTCCACTTTACTCTGATGTCCAGAGTCAAAATGTCCATAGTTCTATAATGTCTACTTTACTCTGATGTCCAGAGTCAAAATGTCCATAGTAGTATAATGTCCAATTTACTCTGATGTCCAGAGTCAAAATGTCCGTAGTTCTATAATGTCTACTTTACCCTGATGTCCAGAGTCAAAATGTCCATAGTTCTATAATGTGCACTTGACTCTGATATCCAGAGTCAAAAAGTCCGTAGTTCTATAATGTCTACTTTACTCTGATGTCCAGAGTCAAAATGTCTGTAGTTCTATAAAGTCTACTTTACTCTGATGTCCGGAGTCAAAATGTCCATAGTTCTGTAATGTCTACTTTACTCTGATGTCCGGAGTCAAAATGTTCATAGTTCTATAATGTCTACTTTACTCTGATGTCCAGAGTCAAAATGTCCATAGTTCTATAATGTCTACTTTACTCTGATGTCCAAAGTCACAATGTCCATAGTTCTATAATGTCTACTTTACTCTGATGTCCAGAGTCAAAATGTGCGTATTTCTATAATGTCTACTTTACTCTGATGTCCAGAGTCAAAATGTCCATAGTTCTATAATTTCCACTTTACTCTGATGTCCAGAGTGAAAATGTCCATAGTAAAGATGTCACCGCATTAATGGCACTCCCTTTCATCCCGCTCGGTGATATACAAGAAATCTTTGCAGAGGTGAGTGAACAAATGGATGAAGCGTACTGATGATACAGTCACACATTTAGAGGTAAATTACATCAGGGGTACGGAGAGGAGACGAAGACGTGTACCACTTCACTTTCGTGCTGATATTTGGAACTTGTACCTTCCTAACTTGGAAGGCATGCAGCACACAAACAACGCGGTAGAAGACTGGCACAATCATCTTCAACGCGTGATGGCTGTACATCATCCATCCATTTGGCGATTTATACAGTGCTTAAAACGCGAAGAAAATGGAATTTGGACACAAATATTGCAAGCAAGATGGGGGCCATACACAAATTAAATAGCCGGTGAATAAAAGGTATTTGACGAATCAAAGACAAATTCTCCAGATTGTGAGAAATACAACAGATACAAAGAAAATGGAGAAATGTTCTTGTTATTCCTCATCTTTTACAGTATCCACCACGCGTCAATGGAATTCCTTGTCACAAAGTATTAGGGGCTGCAAGACAATAAACACCTTTAAGAACAGCTTAAAAGATAACCTTATTAGCATTTCACTCCAATCTTACTGATTTAAACTATCACTGACTACATTGTTACTTCATTCTTTAGACATCATCCTGATAGTGCTGTATTTTCAAAATTGTCTCATAATAATCTCTTTCTATTATCTAATATTATTTGAAATATATTAACATTCTATGTATTTTAGCTTAATTCTGCTACACAGTTTATTTCAGTGTCTAATTAATAGTTCATAGTATTTTGTTGTTTAATTCGTATATAACTCTTGTATACATGTAACTCTCACTTAATCAAATTGTTGACTTTTTTGTAAGTTCATGCGTATGTATATACACTTTTTGCTGGTTGAGTGGAAGAGAAGGCCTTACGGCCTTAACTCTGCCAGCTAAATTAAATCAATATTATTATTATTATTATTATTATTATTATTATTATTATTATTATTATTATTATTATTATTATATATCTTAAAAGTATTAGTTACCATTTTAAAAGTGGGGCTCCGGTTAACGATGATTAATAACTTATTTGTACGAGTTATGGAATAAAATAAAATTTACAGTGTTCTATTCAATCAGAATTTTTCTTTGAACTTGGACATTATGGACGTTTGATGTTATGCACATTTTGACCTTATGGACGTTTTATCATATGGGCTTTCTGTCGTATGGACGTTTAGTACATGGACATTTTGACCTTATGGACGTTTTAACATATGGACGTTCTGTAGTATGGACTATATACGTTGGAAGCTCACGTGCAATTATAGGTTGCAACGAGTACCAATTTTATTGACTAATACCAATGATGTATCAAATATGAATGAGGTCTCGCCCACCTCATTATATTTTGCTCGACTAGTATGACTAGTCAGTTTGTTTTTATACCATTAAGTACGAGAAAAATTCGTACCGGCACCGGGAATCGAACCCAGGACCTCTCAGCTGTGCGCGCTGAGTGCTCTCTAACCAACTGAGCTATGCCGGGACCCGATCCACGACGCCGGCCGAACTCCTCTCGTAGTATCGTGTTACGGCCTTACTGCCTGCACTTGCGACGATACACGTCATATATGTACAGGAGCGCATATTACATGACTTTATGGCCATATTCAAACAATGGTATAAAAACAAACTGACTAGTCATACTAGTCGAGCAAAATATAATGAGGTGGGCGAGACCTCATTCATATTTGATACATATATATGATGTTAACAGTTTAAAGAAACTGTAGCTCAGTTGGTTAGAGAGCACTCAGCGCGCACAGCTGAGAGGTCCTGGGTTCGATTCCCGGTGCCGGTACGAATTTTTCTCGTACTTAATGGTATAATACCAATGATGTTCGTGGAGTTACAGTAGTCGAGGCTCCTAAATCCGGACTTCGTACGTGAAACTTGTTTTGGAAGTGTCAAAACACTGAGCCTGCACCACGGACGTTGATTAATTTGAAATTAAATGGAGAAAAATTGCCACGAGTCGGAACTTCGCTGAAGGTTGCTGCTCGGTTAATTAGATGGATTTGGTGCTAAACTGCCTCTTAATCAGAAGCTGGTCATTATTTCATCGAGTTTTTACTGACCTGTTCCACGATAGCCGTCAGGCTTTCATTAAGTTTATCACGGCGGATAATTATGGTGAAGGTTATTATGTAGAATTTTTTCATCAGATGTGAAGAAATTTATTTTTAGCGCCATACAAAAAGTGTGAGCGTGCATGCGTGTTCAGGAGGCGGGCTGATACGAAAGGAAATAAAACCTAAATCTCTGGCCGCTGCCTGATACACGTCTCATGTCACCACTCCTTGCTGTGTTCATCGGGGCCCGCTGTTTTGACGCGGTCCTCATTTTTATACGTCAGAATCTTATTTCTCAAGCAAATGTCACTAAAACCAAATACACAATTCTGCAATGGAGGACCTTGAATCTACACGGACATCATTTTATTTATTTTTATTTTATTGGGTTATTTTACGACGCTGTATCAACATCTAGGTTATTTAGCGTCTGAATGATATGAAGGTGATAATGCCGGTGAAATGAGTCCGGGGTCCAACACTGAAAGTTACCCAGCATTTGCTCATATTGGGCTGAGGAAAAACCCCGGAAAAAACCTCAACCAGATAACTTGCCCCGACCGCGATTCGAACCCGGGCTACCTGGTTTCGCGGCCAGACGCGCTGACCGTTACTCCACAGTTGTGGACTCATTTTATTTTTATTTTTACTTCAACTTTTATTGTACCTGAGTTTTTTAATCTACTTCATTCCCACCCCTTCTACTAACGAAGTTCCAACTGTCCTCCACACAGAACCAAGGCCGCAGTACTGAGTTAGTGAGTATAGCACGTTTCAGAAATATGTTCGCGTTTTCCAGTGACGAAAACTTCCAATATTAAATCATATTTTCGCACAGATACTGGCGTCCGTTTGCCTACGGCGCATACCGATTTCCTCCACCTGCTTCTGCTCGCTCCACTGTAAAGACTAGTGGCTGGGCTTTCTTAGCTCTTTTCTGAAAAAATTAATTTCTGTTAGGAATTAATTGGACTTCTACGTAATATTATGCAACTGTTTAAAATAACTTAAATAAAAGAGCCTCGTTAAGTAATTAACTATCACGTGATTCTCTCCCTTTCAACGATCCTGCGACAAAACCACTTGGACGGACAGTAGATAGCATGTCTGAGTAATTTTATCTGTGCGGGTCGGACAGACGTGAAGACTGAATTTACAGGACGTAAGGTACTCTTTTATAGAGTAGGTACAGAATTATTTCAACACGAGTTACTAAGTATGAAGGACGAAACTGGTAATTGGAATTAGATTCAATAGTCTATAGTGCGATAATAGGCACAAAAGAACTGAAGCCTGTATCGAAATGAACGGCCACCGTTTTCAAAAATGAGTTTAAATATCCATATTATGATTATTTTTCATTTTAACTTAATTCCCTATATCGTACGCTAATGTGCTGTAGACAGTATAATATACACTGCATAATGAATACGTCCACATGGATAACTCAGTTCGTGAGTAAAAACACTTATTGTTAATACTGTACTGTATTTTGATTAAACAAAATGTAATAAAAATTTTCGAACTCAAAATCGCGATATTTCCTAGTTTACGTAAATGGATGAACTACCCTCCTATACCTAGTAAAGTGATTTGTTTGTGTTTTACGCCAGTATCATCGAACTCCAGTCGTGGAAGGGGATAGCAAACTATGTTTCCGGTTCTCTAAAGGTATAGCCAGGTTAATATTAAAACTGTTAATATAAATAAAATAATGTCTCTGTATATCTGCATGGGCCAGAAAGTCTGGTTTGACTCTCAATGCAAGAAAATCACAAGCAATCCTAGTGGGACATCAACGTCTATTATGCAACATTACTCTGCTCTTCCAGTCAAGTTAAATGACACAATAATCCCTTCTGCTTCCTGTGTTAAAAACCTTGGAGTTTACTTTGATACGCATTTAAACTGGAATAACCAAGTAACCCATATTACCAAAAAAATGTTTTCCATACTACATTCCTTAAACAGCGTTCGAAAATTCCTTCCGCTATCACTCAAGAAAATACTAGTGGAAACACTAGTAATGCCCCACTTCGATTATTGTGATTTTCTACTGACTGACCTCAATGTCAACCAGTCGCAAAAATTACAACGTGTTCATAATTCTTGTGTTCGCTTCGTCTGCGATGTCCGTCGCGCTGACCACATTACCCCATCCTTCCAAACTCCAAACTGGCTACGGCTTAACGAACGTAGAAATTTTCATTCTCTTGTTCTCCTTTTCCAAGTCCTTCACACCTCTACACCTACCTACCTTGCCTCCCGTTTCAGTTACCTGTCATCATATCATAATCTCTTCACACGCACGCAAAATAGCCGCATACTAGCCATACCAACACATAAGACATCATCGTATTCATCATCATACACAATCTCGCTCTCGCGCTTGTGGAATACCCTACCCAATGACATCAGAGACTGTCGGAATTTAGTAGCGTTCAAAAGCAAGCTTATTAAGCATTTTCTTACTGCGTAGAGTAGGTTTAATTTTCACTTAATCAATAAAAGAAATGCTTCTCTCTTCTTAACTTTTACAATAAACTGTCTAGCTTTTATTAATCAGTTAATCTTTTAGTACTTCGATTTTTATTGTATTTGTAAATTTAATATTAATTGTAATTTATAATTGTATTTGTATTCTTAATATTGTAGTTGTAATCCCCTGGTAGAGGGGAAGAGAAGGCCTAATGGCCTTATCTCTACCAGATTAAATAAATAAATAAAAATAAATAAATAAAAATAAATAAATAAATAATTAATTAATAAAATAATAGTATCTCCCACGGATCGGAATTTCATTCTCCGAAGATCTGAGATTTGTGTTAAATAAAGTGACTTTAGTTAGATTATTTTTTCGAATATTTATTTTCTTTCTGTCGTCGTCCTTGAACAACTGATTCCTTATCACTAGCCTAGGATTTTGATGAAATTGCATGTTTTTTTCTAGTAAGCCAGAAACATAGCTGCTTTTGTATTTATATGATATGTGATAAACTGAGTGTTTTAAAACATATTTGTTAGGGCATTTTCTGCCTGTTTCAAATCATAAGAGCATCTTTTGTTTTATTCGGTCATTTTGAGGCATTTTCATATAATTTTGGCCATAAATCCCCATGATTAATGTAAAATAATGTTTAATTCCCTTGATATTTTCTTTACATATTTTTTCCATTAATACCCATTATTTTATATAATATTTTAATCGTTTTTCTACACAAATATTGCCATTTTAACGTAGTACACCCCATGTAATGGATCAGTACAACCACCCCTTCAATATAGACTCCTCTATACCTGTTAATTCTGGATAAGAGTGGCCTTGTGATAGACTACATGAAAACTGAAAGTAAAGTAAATCCATGGTGCTACAGCCCATGAAGGGCCAAGACCAAACAGCTGACTGCTGACCTCACGTCCACATGCCGAAGCAGAAGTGAACGGTCATACATGGAAACTACATCAGGTAAAATAATTAATTAAAGTGTTCTACTTGGAAAAAGTTATGTAAAATTTAATTTAATTACTAGTCTAAATATTAAGTAGTACAAAACCTCTTTTCATACTAAGGCAATTATGTAAGATCAATTTTTAAGGCATTTTAAGGGCATTTTTGAAAGATTTTAGGTCATAAATGTATTGTTTTTATGATTTTTTTTATGATTTATAGGTCATAAAAATCCTAGCCCTTCTTATCACCATAAAATCGTCTCATGGTCTTTAAATAGTCTTTGTCGTTTCATTTCGTTTTACTTTTCTTAAGTTTATTTATACACGCTGTAACATCTCTGCTCATAACGCGTGTAGGATCTTCGGGTGCATCAGCAGGCTGATGTTACTGTATCGTATTGCTGGGTTTCTGTTTCTATTGACGTATGTTATACATAGATGACTATGTTCATGTACACTTAGCGGCAAAAAGAATGGGCCGACTCTTAGTCGATAGAAATGCTAAGTTCTATCGCGCGGTTCACTCGTATAAACGTAACTCACTGCAAGGCATTGCTGTGGTGTCTCTTCATTGAAAGTCGTCCGTCTATAACAGGTATAACAAAATTGTAAAAGCTCCGATTACACGGATGATGCTGCACTGCATAACACACACAGTGTACGGACTGGGCTCCGCAACTACATTGCAGCACCGCCTGTGGCATCGTTCTCATACTCTCAGAAATACGGATAATAAACTGAATTTTAAAAAGGAAAAAATATACACTGTAATATTCAGTTATTACATTGTGTATTATATTTAATATAGTTATGATATTATTATATCATAGATAATGTTATTTTCATATTCCACCATATATTGCGGTCTATTCAACATGTGGAATCATTTCTGCAAGTAATCGGAAATCTATTACCATCGAATTTACTGCAATGCGCAGCTGACTCAAAAGATGCTCATCTGTTAATCGGGATCTATGTTTGGATTTAGCAACTTTCATTCTGGAAAATAATTCTTCGCACACGTGTCGAGGCGAAGGTAGCTAACATAGTGGTAGAGAATAAGCTCATCTTGGGATATTTCCTTTTACGATGAAAGAGTAATGGAACGGAGAAAAATTCTCTCCGGCGCCGGGATTTGAACCCGGGTTTTCAGCTCTACGTGCTGATGCTTTATCCACTAAGCCACACCGGATACAACTCCGACGCCGGTTAGAATCGTCTCAGATTAAGCTCCAACTCTTGGGTTCCCTCTAGTGGCCGCCCTCTGCACTGCGTCATAGATGTCTATGAACGCAGGACCGAAGTCCACATATGTGCTGAGGTGCACTCGATATGAGTGACTAGTTGGCCGGGATCCGACGGAATAAGCGCCGTCTTAAATCACGAAGTGATTTACGCATATCATATATATTATATTAATGTACCGAAGTACATATGATATTTCCATGCAGATATTCTGCGTCATCATACGATGAAAGAGTAATGGAACGGAGAAAAATTCTCTCCGGCGCCGGGATTTGAACATGGGTTTTCAGCTCTACGTGCTGATGCATTTTCTAACCGGCGTCGGAGTTGTATCCGGTGTGGCTTAGTGGATAAAGCATCAGCACGTAGAGCTGAAAACCCGGGTTCAAATCCCGTCGCCGGAGAGAATTTTTCTCCGTTCCATTACTCTTTCATCGTATGATGACGCAGAATATCTGCATGGAAATATCATATGTACTTCGGTACATTAATATAATATATATTTCCTTTTGTTAATTTTTCAATACTTCTATGCTTGTCAAGTCATAGGTATTCGCTGCATTTAGTTCTGAATTCTACGTGACTTTGTAAATCAATTAACTCGTCCTGGAACTGCACTCTCGCGGATTGTACTAAATTTACTATGAAAGGATTAACAAAAACACTAATATCACTTTCCATACGTCTAAAATCACTAAATCTATGTTCTGTGAATTCAAATTTGAGATGTTCCAGTACAGAGATATAATTAACTATATTTTGTTCAGGCACCATACATGTCTTTACAATTTCGCCATCCGTGAAGGGTTTTAGTGCCTTAGCTAATTCCGAACATACTACAGAACTTGCTCCTAAACATAGACTCTAAATTGTTCGACTCTCTTCAGTGTTTGGCCTTTCAATTCTTGAAACTGTAATCCCTCTTAAAATTATTTTATTATAACATGTATTTCTGTTGAAATAAAATCACCACAATAATAGGCCAATAATAATAATAATAATAATAATAATAATAATAATAATAATAATAATAATAATAATAATAATGATAATAATAATAATAATAATAATAATAGTAATAACAATAATAATCGTATTAGACCTAACAATAGTAATAACAATACTACTACTACTACTACTACTACTAATAATAATAATAATAATAATAATAATAATAATAATAATAATAATAATAAGAAGAATAATAATGATAATAATAATAATAATAATAATAGTAATAACAATAATAATCGTATTAGACCTAACAATAGTAATAACAATACTACTACTACTACTACTACTAATAATAATAATAATAATAATAATAATAATAATAATAATAATAATAGTAACAATAATAATAATAACTTTGGTATATGAATACATATTACAGAAAACAGCTTCCCTGTCACTTCGGCATGTTCTGGGTGACAGAGCGTATAATGTTTTATGTTGCTCAGTAGTATTCCTGACAATACCTTACAACATAGTAAACACTTTACCGAACGCAAAACAATTAATAGTCTTTCTCCCACACTGTACGGGATGATCGTTTGCTTACAGAAGGTTTTGACTGTGTCATTGTCCCGCACTGTTCGTACGTTACTAAGTACTTGAACTGCCTTCCGCAGTCATCCGTCGAGCTTCGAACGAGGAACAGCACGCTCTACATTCGAAGGTTGTGATTACAGAACGTAATCGCGAGTCAGAGAATGAGCATACCTGGTCTATAATGTAGTAATCCTTACGAGCAGTGTGTGGCCCAGTGGTAAGAAGTCTGACATCCGTAGCAGAGGTTGTGAGTTCGGCTTTGGGTACGGTACAATTATTTTTTTATTTTAACTTTTACTTAATTTATTAGTTTAAATGTAAAATGACATTTGTTAACAAACTTCGTTATGCCTGCCTTGTAAAAATAGTATTGCCCATCACCTGTAGGCTATTAATAGGCGAGACCTGGCCTGTATAAACAAAAATACTTGTTTCACATCCTAAAAAACCGGACGCATATAAAACACAAATAAATAATTAAACTAACAAAAACAAACAATTTGTTACCTTGTAACCCCTATCAGGCGCGTCCCTCAGGTGGCGGATGAGGGATCCCACCAGATATGATGGGGTGGTCCGAATAACTACGGGAATAAGGACCCGTGGACCAACAAGGAGCCCAATTCCTGGGGGCTTTAAAATACTGGGACACCCTCTCTCCAGGGGACATAAATATGGAGGGCCCAAGCCCAGGGTTAGAGGTAAAGACCTCAACGGTGGAGTGGAATTCTCCAACTACAGCGGAAGAGGCAACCTCCCTATAGGGGCTAATACATAGGGGAGCTGGGATGGAAGCTCTGAGATGGCAGCTCCATCACCATCCTTACCCTGCGCAGCGCCCGTAATGCGGCCAGGGGACATTTACATTACTGAGAACCTCCTGAAAAAATTCTGGAGGCGGAACAGGCCATCGGCCTAAACCTTGAAGTTATTGATGATGATGATGATGATGATTAACAAAACAAGGCCTGTGGTGGGGACTAGTAACTCGTCCACAAACCACCTGCGTCAACATCTGCCCTCATTCTGCGCGGCATGGAGTCCACAAGATTATGGAACAGGTCTAAATTCTTGGCCATCTTCTCCCACGCATCTAGAACTCTGTCCCACAATTCCTCAGGTGTCCGAACGGGTGGTTGTTCTGACCAATTAGACCGTAGGATCCTTTTGTCTGCAGCCCACAAATTTTGAATCGGATTATATCTGGTGAATTTGGAGGCCAATGCCTCCTCGTAAACCATCTTTGAATCCGGTTGGCGGTGTGTATCGGATGATTATCCTGCTGGAAGAAAAGTGTTCCTTCTAGATATCGTTTTCGGGCGGAAGGGATCATTACATTTGCCAAAATGTGTTCGTAGACTTCTGCCGTAAACCGGAGTAAGATACGAAGCCGTGTTGGAAAGAGTGGGTGAAGAAAGAATGATGCTGAAACTGATCAGAAAGTGGAAGAAACTGCCTACTGAAGGATGCACTGGAAGGAATGGTGAACGAGAGAAGAGTTCGTGGCAGAAGATAGACTACATTAAGATGGTTCCCAGACGCTATGTCCACAGACATTTCGTCCACTGTTTCATATGTCCCTTTGATATTCAGTCATCTGGTGTTTTATATCCACTATTATTTCGTCCGCAGTTTAAATGTCAATTGTGCTATTTTGTCCTCTGAAAGTTTGGTCCATATTTTATTATGTCCTACATTTATCTTTGATCTCTTTATTAAGTTGTCCATTTTATTATCTCGTCCAATACACTGTATCCCATATTACTGATTGTCCATTTGCATAAAAAGTTTAAAACTAATACACTATTACTGCGACTATAATGATAATAATAATGATGATAATAATAATAATAATAATAATGGAAATGAAAGTGGTAAGTATAATCGTTGTGGACTAGCATGTCCCGCCCTCTTAAGATTGTTATCATATAAACCATTTTAAATGTTTCGACTTGCTTCAAAATTAATAATGAATCAATGAACTACATATTTCCATAGAAATGAACATTATTATGCTATAAAATAATTAAATAAATTTCCATAGCAACCCTTCTTTTTTAAATTGCATATTGGAAGTAATTTAGTTGGCACAGAAACTAGTGGACAAAGAAAAATTGGGAAAAAATTATGGACACAATAATTCTTGGCCGAAATATTAATGGACAATTTTTTTGGTGAACGAAATGTTTGCTGGAGTAGGGTAAACATTGGTAATTTCGTGATAATTTCATGAAAACTAATTTAAAATGCAAATGTGTAAATATATCCTTATTCCGATTTTTTGATCTAAAAGACGATAACTTGCTGTACAAATCTGGAGACATAAAAGATTGGATACGTTCTTGAATATGTGCCAAAAACCACTTTTACAACTTAAGCTGAAAGGTTGGTTATTTCGTGATAACCTTGGTAATTTCGTGATATTGCATTGGTAATTTCGTGAGAGGTAGAAGAATTGTGGAAAAATTCATTAAGGTCAAATGAAATTCTCATTTATTGTTACAAGACTTCAAACATAGTAATTCCGTCTAATATTCATAGCAAGAAAACATAGAAATACATTTCAACACATAAGAATGAAATAAAAGCAAAAATTGAAATTGAAAAGGGATCTTCTTTGCCCTGAAAGGGTGAACACTTTTATTACGGACTTTACTATAGCCTATATTACTAGGGTAACTCCAAAAGTAATGCATAAAGTTTGTTTAAAAATTATATTTTTATCCTACAGCTTTGCTATTTTCACAGAATGTAGATGCATCCTTAAGGAACAAAATGTCACTTTTCCATATAATCCCCGTCCCTTTCAACTGCCTTACGTAACCTAGGAACGAGGGCCTGTAGACCAGCACGGTAAAAGTCTGGACCAACACGTCTGAGCCACTCTTTAGCAGCGTGCAGAAGGGAGTCATCTTCTAACCTCGTTCCGCGAAGGGATCCTTCAGTTTACCAAAGAGATGGTAATCGCACGGTGCCAGTTCAGGACTGTAAGGCGGGTGTTTCAGTGTTGTCTATCCGAATTTTCTGATCTGGTCTGTGGTCTTGTGACTGACATACGGCTGTGCGTTGTCGTGCAATAGCAGAACATCCTGCTTCTCCCGATGTCGTCGAGCACGACTCAGTCGAACTTGAAGTTTCTTGAGAGTTGCAACATACCCGTCAGAATTAATGGTGGTTCCGTGTGGCATGATATCCACAAGCAAGAGTCCTTCTGAATTGAAAAACACAATAGCCATAACGTTTCCTGCCGAAGGTGTACTTTTGAATTTCTATTTCTTTGGTGAATTTGCATGATGCCACTCCATTGTCTGCCTCTGTCTCCGGTCCAAAATGGTGGAGCCATGTTCCATCTTCTGTCACAATTCTTGCAAGTTATCTAGCACTTATCATTGACACTTAGCATGATAACAAATCAAACATAAGCTACATTGAACCCATTGCGTCTCCGTTTTCTTTTTTGTTATCACATCTTGTCTTCAGATTTCTAAAATTCCTATTGTAATACATTTTATACTATTTTAAAAATTGTAACACTTAATGCTCAACAAAATTTCGCCTCAAACAGCTAAGATTTCTATCAGTAAAGCTAAGCCTATATGGCGACTACAGCTGTATCTAAAATTCCAAAAACATTTCCTAAAATTTCATGAAGATACAATAAATCTTTGTACCAAATATCATATGCTTACCTTTAGTAATAAGCCTGTATTGTAATTACAAACATCCACAAAATTTGTATGCCTGAGAAGTCGACGCAAACTTGCTCTCTCCAAACACAAAAGCTCACTGAAGCAACTACAATAGTCACATAGCGTAGCTGTATGTTTCTGGAAACTGGACAACATGTGCAATCCCTTGGAGGAAATTTGGATATCGTAACACCATTGGTTAGTTCACAAAAGAGCAAAGAAAAAGTATCAAGAAATAACCACTGCCACGAAATTACCAATGTTTACCCTAATTTCCTTGGACAAAATAGCTGTGGAAGTGAGATAGTGGACAAATTGTCTGATGGACGTACTATTGTGGACGTATCGTCCTGGAAGCTATTAAGATACGAGGGGGATCCAGGAAATAACGACCGTTCGCGCATACCCGCCGCGCAGCTGACTCCCCTTCCTTGTTTAAAGGTCAACTGGCTTCCTTAACATGTGTTCTCATAATGTTGTGAGTACTGGTTGCAACAAGTCGCCATTGTGCATTTTGTGTTACTTCAAAATGAACGACGTGATTGATAATCCCGCCGACTGTGAGGTGAGGAGTATGATTCGATTTTTGAATGCCCGACATTTGAAACCTGCAGAAATTTACCGGCAATTGAAAGAAGTGTATGGTGATACTGTAATGAATGAAAGAAATGTGAGAAAATGGTGCGAAATGTTCAACAATGGGCGAACAAATGTCCACGATGAAACTCGACCCGGACGCCCATCACTCATCACAGAAGACCTGAAGACTAAAGTGAACGACAGAATCTTGCAAGACAGGCGCACATCACTCGACGAATTGCATATTGCCTTTCCTGACATTTCTCGTTCTTTGCTTGGTGAAATTGTGTCGCAACATCTTGGCTACCACAAAATCTGTGCCCGCCCGCACACTGCTGCTTCAACTCGAGAATTGCTGGATCAATTCGGTTGGGAAATCTTTGATCATCCGCCCTATAGTCCAGACCTTGCTCCTAGCGATTTTCACCTTTTCACTAAGCTGAAAGACTTTCTGGGTGGTACGCATTTTGGAAGTGATGAAGAGTTGAAGAAGACAGTGAACACCTGGCTTAATGAACTGGCGGCAAAGGAGTATAACACGGGAATTCTAAAGCTAGTGAATAGATACGACAAAAGTTTAAATGTAGGTGGTGATTATGTAGAGAAGTAAAGGAAGCTTCAGTTATGTAATAGACTTTGTTTTTTCAAATAAATATATTTTTTTAATTATTACAACAAAACGGTCGTTATTTCCTGTATCCCCCTCGTATATTAATCATATGCAGAGACAAAGAGGAAGACAGAAAATAAGAAAGACTGGAGAATGCTGGGTTTGCAGTGAAAGACCTGCCCTGAGACAGAGAATGAAAGAGTGAATGAATGAATGAATGAATGAATGAATGAATGAATGAATGAATGAATGAATGAATGAATGAATGAATATTACAGTATGTGTAAAGTATGTTGAATCATACTGACTTGATAGGTATTATGAATCTATGTACAAGTATTTGAATCTGACAATATCCACAGCACAACCAAAGTGCAGCGCTTTTACATATTTATTCCACTACATCAGAAGATTCAGAACTTATTTATAAATTTTTATACCAAAGAATGAATCCTTTGTACGAATTTTGCCTCAGAAATAATAACTAATATTTCCACATTGTTTCCTTCAGGCTGTGCATAGACATTAGCTGCACACTTTATTCAGTACATGTACCATATCCCCGGGTGTTTTTTCTTTCCTCACAAGGATTTAAACCCCAAAGCAGCTTTCTAATTATTATGCAGATAATTAAATTCTGCATTTAAGAGAAACTCCGGTTCACTTCCAAGGGCAAATGCTGCCCGCTTATATTTCGCAGCTATTTTCAGCAGGCTGATAAGAAAGCGGTCAACTATTTCAGTGTTCATTCGCCAAAGCTAAAATAACTACACGTTGATTAGTGAAATTTAATATGACCTCTAAGAAAAGAATGAGACTGACGTGCCTCCTGGCCCTGAGGCATGCAAGCTCCTTGGAGCGGTGCTGCACTCTGAAATTTCACCAGGAAGACAAAGCTTTATCGACGTAGGCAATTTTTACGCTGCTCGAAGAAGCTGTGATATTGCACAACAATTTAATAAAATAATAAACATCAATAAACTATTTTTTATGAATTTTAGATACTTATAATTACAGATTAAGCTCCAAAGAAGTAAACAAAGGAAAAAAAGAAGGATCGAAAACAAAGAAACAAAATACAGTATTAATAGAGAATGGTATCGAGCACTAGTGCAGGACAAAATAAGTAAAGAAAGAAAAACATATGAAAGTAAAGAGAAAAAGAAGTACAGTAAACGTTAAAATAGAGTGAAATAAAGATCTTATAGGAGAGAGAGAATCAGAGAAGAAAATTAAAGTGAGAAAAAGTGAAGTTCTTCTAATGAATCTTTGTTTTACGTAAGATTAAGTGTTAATTGACGTTAAATTCATATATACTGCATGGCTTCAAATAGGATTATTTGAGGTACATTAATGCAGTAAATACAATATTATAATCTAATCTTTATTTAATAATAATAATAATAATAATAATAATAATAATAATAATAATTTATTTATTTAATCTGGCAGAGCTAAGGCCAGTAGGCCTTCTCTTCCGACCAGCCAGACTCTAATTCTAATTGAATACAATTGGTTACATAGTTATTACATTAATATCTAGACCATAAAACAACATGAAAGTAAATAATGAAAGTTGGATAAGTAATGTTAGTGTGACAATAATAAAGATTGGTAATAAAGTGATGATAATAATAATAATAATAATAATAATAATAATAATAATAATAATAATAATAATAATAATAATAATAATAATGAGATAATTTAAATATTTATTCTGTGATATATATATATAACCATTAAACTTTGAGAAACCTGAAACAGCTATTATTGTTGACAATAATTGTTAGAAAAATATCTCGTTAGCCTATTCTTAAATTGATTTGATGTCTGACAGTCCCTGACATTACTCGGTAGGGAATTCCAAAGTCGAGGAACAGCCACAGTGAAAGAAGATGAATATGAGGATGTTCGGTGGGAGGGAATGGATAATATTGAGGAGTGTTGTGATCGCGTGTCTAGGTTATGATGGGTGGATAAATTTTGAAAACGAGACGCAAGATAGACAGGAGTGGAGAAATGCAATATGTGAAAGAGAAGGGAAAGACAGTGGATTTTCCTACGATCTTCTAGACGGAGCCATGACAACATTTCGAGGGATGGTGTTACGTGATCAGCCCGGCGAATATTGCAGACGAAACGGACGCACATATTATGAACACGTTGTAGTCTCTGCGCCAAAGCAACGCTTAGGTCAGTAAACAGAATATCACAGTAATCGAAGTGGGGCATCACGAGTATTTGCACTAACATTTTTTTTTATGGAAAAGGGTAGAAAATTCTTCAATCGCCTAAACGAGTGGATTAATGAGAATGCTTTTTTGCAGATTTCTGCAACTTGAATGTTCCAATTTAAACTTTTATCCATATAAATACCTAGATTCTTTACTGATTCACTGAACGGAATTTCGGTGCCGTATATTTTAATCGGGGATAAATTTGGTATGGTAATAGTGCTTAACAAACGTGAATGGCCCACAATGATTGACTGTGATTTTTCTGGATTTAGTTTAAGTCAGAATTTCCGTGTCCATGTCCAAATTGAGTCCAGATCGTCATTAATTTTAGTTATTTCATCATTTATTTCGTCTGTGTGGAATTTTATGTATATTTGAAGATCGTCTGCATAGAGATGGTGTCGGCAGTACTTTAGAGATCCTGATATGTCGTTGATATAAATTGTAAATAGTAAAGGGACAGGAACTGATCCCTGTGAGATCCCTGACCTCACGGCCTGCCAAGAGGAAGAACGATTTCCAGCTATCACACTTTGTTGGCGGCCATTAAGGTAAGAGGCAAACCTCAGAACAACGTGCTCTTCTAGGTGTAGTCTTCTGAGTTTACATGTTATTAGTGTAGTTTAATGTGCAGAGCGTGGTACTGTATATAAGGATAAGTTCTGCATATAATAAATTAATAAACTAGACCTATATATTTTGTTCTGTATGGTTGTGAAACTTGGACTCTCACTCTGAGGGAGGAACATAGGTTAAGGGTGTTTGAGAATAAGGTGCTTAGGAAAATATTTGGGGCTAAGCGGGATGAAGTGACAGGAGAATGGAGAAAGTTACACAACGCAGAACTGCACGCATTGTATTCTTCACCTGACATAATTAGGAACATTAAATCCAGACGTTTGAGATGGGCAGGGCATGTAGCACGTATGGGCGAATCCAGAAATGCATTTAGAGTGTTAGTTGGGAGACCGGAATGAAAAAGACCTTTGGGGAGGCCGAGACGTAGATGGGAGGATAATATTAAAATGGATTTGAGGGAGGTGGGATATGATGATAGAGACTGGATTAATCTTGCACAGGATAGGGACCGATGGCGGGCTTATGTGAGGGCGGCAATGAACCTTTGGGTTCCTTAAAAGCCAGTAAGTAAGTAAGTATGTAAGTAAGTAAGTAAGTAAGTAAGTAAGTAAGTAAGTAAGACCTATATATTTAAAAATGCCTAGAAAATAAAAAAAAGACAGAGATCTGGTTCATTATTATTATCCCAACCTTCGAAGTCAATTTTCTCCACTTTCATTTTCTGTAAATTTTGCATTGCTGAACATGCTACTATTTCTACAAATTTTGTACTACATGCTTGATTTTTTCGTAGAGGTTTTTGAATGTGCTCTTAACAAAACTTACTATCAGGATTGTACCTAACACTCATATTTGTTTTAATATTCATTTTTCTTTATGCTCGAGTTGTTCTTACACTTTAGTGAAAAATTCAAATATCAAAAACAAATATAAATGACACTCGGGTGGAAATTAAACGGAGAATAAATAGGGGAAATGCGTGCTATTATTCTGTTGAGAAGCTTTTATCATTTAATCTGCTGTCAAAAAAATCTGAAAGTTGGAATTTATAAAACAGTTATATTCCCGGTTGTTCTGTATGGTTGTGAAACTTGGACTCGCACTTTGAGAGAGGAACAGATATTAAGGGTGCTTGAGAATAAGATTCTTAGGAAAATATTTGGGTCTAAAAGGGGTGAAGTTACAGGAGAATGGAGAAAGTTACACAACGCAGAACTGCACGCATTGTATTCTTCACCTGACATAATTAGGAACATTAAATCCAGACGTTTGAGATGGGTAGGGCATGTAGCACGTATGGGCGGATCCAGAAATGCTTATAGAGTGTTAGTTGGGAGGTCGGAGGGAAAAAGACCTTTGGGGAGGCCGAGTCTTAGATGGGAGGATAAAATTAAAATGGATTTAAGGGAGGTGGGATATGATGGTAGAGACTGGATTAATCTTGCACAGGATAGGGACCGATGGCGGGCTTATGTGAGAGCGGCAATGAACCTCCGGGTTCCTTAAAATCCATTTGTAAGTAAGCAAGTTAATACTTTAGGGCATAATATGTTCTTTATTATTTTTTGTAAAATAAAAAGAAAAAAATGTATACTACGTTTCGTTTATGAGGGTCGGACAAGGATATAGACAGAATTTCAGGGCAAAATATTTGAATTTGTGGGAGGAGCAGCAATTTCTTAAAACCTAAATTTACACAATTTAAAATATCAAAATTGTTCATAATTCATACATTTATGCACCAAATGAGATGAAGCTCTGTACAGAAACTATTTATATGCAGCAGGACAACTGTACAAAATTTCAGAGATCTACCTAGAATAGTTTAGAAAATTCAAATTTCACATCAGTCTACCCTTAAAACGTAAATCAGAGAGTTAAATTAATCCGGCTCGAAATGAACATAAGTAAATTCTGATATTAAATCAGAAAAAATGCATTTCCTAATTACCCTTGGATCAAATTAACCTATGACTATAAAAATTTCATTAAGTAAAACCCGCAAATTGTTACATAAACAAACAGAGATCAGCGACCGCAAATAAAATTATATAATGCTAATTAAAAATAAATAATTTTATTTGCGAGAAAAAAGATAATTAACATACCATATTATGGCCCCAAATCAGTGACAAGTGAAAAGTGTAGAATAAAAATAAAAACGTTGTTTAGCTTTATTTTGTAGCGACCGTCCAGCCTCCTGACGATACCAATTTCAGTCACTTTCGAAGAGCATAGTTCTGGTACAGGCATCCACCCCCGCGTATCGTTTTTTTATTTGTCACGGCTCGCTTATTTATCGGTCGTTACACGTTCGACTTGTTGTAAAATGTAGACGAACACTTTAACTTCATTTTGCGTCAATTGTGCATTTAACCTGTTCTCTTCATTAAATTTAGTTTCCATCAACATAACTTGGTTGGACTAATACAGAGTGGTTCAGAAGAAATAGTGGTCAGTGTCACGTTTCCTTTTCCTTGTTTATGTTTTTATAAATTACTTTGTCAGTCTTGAACATTGTAATTGGGCTTTGCCTGTTAAGTCCAAAAATAAATAAATAAATAAATAAATAAATAAATAAATAAATAAATACATAAATAAATAAATGAATGAATGAATGAATAAATGAACAAATGAATAAATAAATAAATGAATAATTCTATATTAATAATAAATCTGTAGCCGAAATTTTTCGGATAATTTTCGATTTTCCAAAAATAATTGGTCCTAACATATATAATTAACCACCCTGAAAACGAAAATGGCTTTTTTGAAATTTTTGTTTGTATGTCTGTCTGTCTGTCTGTCTGTCTGTATGTTTGTTACCTTTTCACGCGATAATGGCTGAACGGATTTCGATGAAAAATGGAATATAAATTAAGTTTGTTGTAACTTAGATTATAGGCTATATGGCATTCAAAATACATTATTTAAAAGGGGGGTTATAAGGGGGCCTGAATTAAATAAATCGAAATATCTTGCTTATTATTGATTTTTATGAAAAATGTTACATAACAAACATTTCTTTAAAAATCATTTCCGATAAGTTTTATTCTTTGAAAAATTTTGATAGTACTGATTTAACGAGATAAATGAGTTTTAAAAATAATATAACTGCCATCTAAGGCCGTGTAATGAAATAAACAAATGACTTCGTCTATAAGGGGCCTTGGCCAACAACAATCGAAAGCTATGAAAGATAGCCTACAGAGAATGTTTCTGTGTTTGTATGAAGCAATATCGGAAGCTAAATTAACAAATTTGTATAATTAATTATTATTTCACCATTGGAAAGTGTAGTTTCTCTGTATGAACATAATGCTATAATGTTATTACAGTAACTTGTGAGTGAATTGAGGACAGGTAAGATTAAAATAGCTTTTTATGCACAAAGAACTTGATAGGCTATTCTGTGTGTTCGTTTCCTGTATTCCTTAAAATAATGTTTATCTCAGAGAATTAACGAACCACAAGAGTGTATTGATTTAGTATGCAGTAATAGTACGTTAGCTTAGCAATCCATTATTTTATAATCCAAATTTTAACTATGCTCAATTAAATCGTGTTAAAATACATAAAATACATATGCATTAAATGCAATGAAAAAAATTTGGGTAATGAGTCAAGGAGATTATGTTGCGCTGTTGTAAAATAAAATTTGTTCCTCCTGAGATTCAAGAGCCCCCATTACAAATTGAAAACTTACTTATCGGGGTACATCCGTTATCAACACTCTTTTTACATAATATAATATAATATAATATAATATAATATAATATAATATAATATAATATAATATAATATAATATAATATAATATAATATAATATAATTTAAGTTATTTAAAGGGTTCAGAACCATAGTGGGCCAAGCGCCATTTACTGAATACGTAGAAAACAAGAGTTAAAATTAAGTTATTACCATAATTCAATGGAAACATATAACAAGTATACACATTAAATGTAAATGATGTCAATCTTCATTAAAGTATGGATGCATGTAATAAAAATTAAGAAACATGTTAAAGGAATTGTCATTGCACCAAATGAGTGTCTCTGGACCAAAATGATTCCATTTTAATTATTTAACTATAATTTAAATTAAGTAACATATTAAACGATTTATCGTTCTATCAAACACGAATATTGCCTGGATTAAATGTCCTATTTTAATTATGTAATTACTTTATATTTATTTCTAACGGGTGCAGCGGAGCGCACGGGTACGGCTAGTAAATCAATAAATAAATGAATGAATAAAGGAATGAATGAATAAATGAATGAATAAATAAATGAATGAATAAATAAATTAATGAATATATAAATAAACAAATAAATGAATAAATAAATGAATAAATAAATAAATAAATAAATAAATGAATAAATGAATGAATGAATAAATAAATGAAAGAATAAATGAATAAATAAATGAATAAATGAATGAATAAATAAATCAATGAATGAATGAATAAATAAATGGATAAATAAATGAATAAATAAATCAATAAAGAAATCAATAAATGAATGAATGAATGAATAAATGAATGAGTGAATGAATAATTGAATAAATAAATGAATGAATATATAAATGAATAAATGAATAAATAAATGAATAAATGCATGAATAAATGAATAAATAAATGAATAAATAAAGAATAAACAAATAAATAAATCAATGAATGAATGAATGAATGAATAAATAAATGGATAAATAAATGAATAAATAAATCAATAAAGAAATCAATAAATGAATGAATGAATGAATAAATGAATGAATGAATGAATAATTGAATAAATAAATGAATGAATATATAAATGAATAAATGAATAAATAAATGAATAAATGCATGAATAAATGAATAAATAAATGAATAAATAAAGAATAAACAAACAAATAAATAAATCAATGAATGAATGAATAAATAAATGCATAAATAAATGAATAAATAAATCAATAAAGAAATCAATAAATGAATGAATTAATGAATGAATAAATGAATGAATGAATGAATGAATGAATAATTGAATAAATAAATGAATGAATATATAAATGAATAAATAAATGAATAAATGCATGAATAAATGAATAAATAAATGAATAAATAAAGAATAAACAAATAAATAAATACTAAACTATTCTGAGTAAAATATTTCATATAAACACATGTACAATTTTCAATGAGTGACAAGAAGAGACAAATGATTACATTTATTTCTTATTTACATTGCATCGGTAGATTTCAACAGTTAAAAGTAATTGTTCAATAATTCCACTACCGGCTTTAATTCACTTTTCGGCTCTTCTGAGCTCGCCTTGTCGTGGAAGGCATAATACAAGAGACCAATCGTGCGTTGTCGTCTTTATTTTTTTTCTGTACACTTCGCCTTTTATCCATCACTACAGACAAAAATCTACAGGTCTGGAGACAGTGCTGGCCAATCCACGTTATGTTTTATTTAACGAAGCTCGCAACTGCAGAGGTTATATCAGCGTCACCGGGTGTGCCGGAATTTTGTCCCGCAGGAGTTCTTTTACATGCCAGTAAATCTACTGACATGATCCTGTCGCATGTAAGCACACTTGTGTGTTGGGAATTTCATTTGGCTGTGTTTTCGTGTGTCTGTATATTTCGTATTGTTCTAGTGCGTTCAGTTTCTGGCTTTTTAGTTGGATGTGTAGTATTTCCATGTCTGTGTTGATCTCTCTGTAGGTGTGGTTGGCATTTGTGATGTGTTCTGCATATATGGAAGTGTTTTGTAATTTTGTTATGGCTGTGATGTGTTTTTTGTAACGCGCTTGAAATGATCTGCCTGTCTGTCCTATGAAGAAGTTATTGCAGGTATTACATTTGAATGGTTGTATTTTTTTTTTTGTGTTATTTGTGTATTGAGATGTTTTTGTAGAGTATTATTTTTCTATATGTGATGTTGTAATTTAATTTCTTGAATGAGGTTGCAATCTTGTGTGTGTTTGTGTTTTCGTATGTGTGATGTATTTTCTGTGTTCTTGTGTTTGTGTTGTATTCTTATGTTTTTTTTTGTGATTATATTTTGTCTTTCGTAATATGTTGTCTATTATGTTGGGGTTGTATCCGTTTTCTTGTGCTATGTATTTGATTGTGTTTAGCTCTTCTTTGCAATCCTGTTGGTTCATTGGTATGTTGAGTAGTCTGTGTACCATTGTTCGGAATGCAGCTTGTTTGTGTTGTGTTGGGTAGTTGGATGTGTTGTGTATGTGTGTTGTTATTGTTGTTGTTGTTGGTTTTCTGTAGACTTTGCATGTGTGTTTGTTGTCGACTTTTGTTATTGTGACGTCTAGAAAATTTACGGACTTGTTGTTTTCAATTTCTAATGTGTAGTGTAGCTTTGGGTGTATTTTCTTTATGTGTTTTTAGCAGATTATGTCTATTTCATTTTCATAACTGACATGATAGCCTAAATATTTAAATGATAAATTCTTTGTGTTTGTAATTTGAAGTAGTTTGCATGATATGTATTATCAATTTCTGTATGTCAAAACTGATTGAATTGTTTAAGCCTTAAATTTCATTAACTTGCTTGTTTTGTATTACACATATAGCTCAACTGATGAATGATCGTTTGCGTTTGTAAATTTAATAATCTGATTGGCTATGTATTGTATATTTTTAGTAGAGCCATCGATGTAGCTCAGTCGGCAGACTCGCTGGGCTGCTGATCCGGAGCTGCGTTCGGGCTTGGGTTGGATCCCCCTTTGGTCTCATTGAATGGTTTCTTCCGAGGTTTCCCCAGCCGTGGGACTGAAGCCGGATGGTCTATGGCGAGTCTTCGGCATCAACCCCTTTGATTTGATTACCTAGTTGGGTTTATCCGAGGTTTTCCTCAACCAAAAGGCAAATGCCGGGTAATCTTTTGGCGAATCCTCGGACCTCACCTCATCTCACTACATCTCGCCAAAATATTGTTAAAAATTGCACAAAATTGTAAAAATTGTAGAAAATTACTAAATTGTAAAACTGTAAAAATTGTAAAATATTGTAAAATTTTGATTTGTTCCACATCTTAAAGCTTCATTGCTCATGTATTAGTATTAGTATTTATTTAGTATTTATTTATTTAACCTGGTAGAGATAAGGCAGTCAGGACTTCTCTGCCCCTCTACCAGGGGATTACAACTATAACGTGAACAATAAGATTACAATTAATATTACATTTACAATTACAATAAAAATTAAAGTACGACAAGAATACCTGATTAATGAAAGCTAGACATTTTATCATAGAAGTTAAGAACAAAGAATATTTTTGTATTTACTAAATTACAAATTAAACCTACAATAACAAAATTCTATAGTGATGAAATTACCGGATATTGAAATGTTTTGTGATAGATTAAGACAACTATTTACAAGAAACCATGTCTGAACGAGTCTCAATTACTGACCAAGTGCCTAGTAAGTTTGCGTTTGAATTGAATTTTATTTCGACAGTCCCTGATGCTAGCAGGTAACGAATTCCAGAGTCTTGGCAGGGCTATTGTGAAAGAGGATGAGTATGAGGAGGTGCGATGGGATGGTATTGTTAGTATTGTTTCATAGCGAGAGCGTGTGTTCAGATTGTGGTGGGAAGAAAGGTAAGTGAAGCGAGACGACAGGTACGAAGGAATAGAAGAGTTCAAGATTTCGAAGAGAAGGAGAAGTGAATGTAAATTTCTTTTCTTATCTAGTTTAAGCCAACCTATTGCTTCCAGGGATGGGGTAATGTGATCATATTTACGAACAACGCTTACAAGATGTAAGATCTATGGGATAAAATGAATGAATGAATGAATAATAATAATAATAATAAAAATAATAATAACAATAATAATAATAATAATAATAATAATAATAATAATAATAACAGGAGGAAGATGAGAGATAACAGAAGTTACGCAGGACATAACATCACAAATGAAACATTCTCTCTTTGAACTTTCCAGTAACCTTTAGTCATTTTGTTCAATGCTCTTTCACAAAGCCTGTAAATGAAATATGTACATTCAGCTCAAAGGTTCAGTCAACTCCCTACAGATAAATTTAGACTCAATAACATAATTGTGTAATACCGTAACGATGAAAGCGAGAAAGGGTAAAAATTATATATAACCCTTTTAAGCGGGCCATATAATTTTTACGTCAATTGTGAAATGTTTATAAAGAAGATCATTTTAAAACTAATTTAATATAAATAAATCTAAACTCCGAAACGCTCGTTGATTATCAGTAGAAATGGCCGAAAGTGCAATGTCGAAATAAATTCTACTGTTTCTGCGATAGCATAAAAAGCTTTGCTTTGTCTCTCAACAAAAGACTGATTTAATTAATGTCCGAACAACAACAGGCAGTGAAAGACCCTAATTACAGTATTAGCCCCGCTATTGTTCATATCGCCGCATACAACGCAATATCCTCAAGGCTCGGCACTACAAACTCGTATTAAGAGAGCCATGAATAACATCGTTAGTTCACTCCGAATTCTTCAGAGCGCGCTGATTCACATCGCAATTCCCAGAAGATGAGACGTATTAATATCTCGACTCACGAGAGAAGAGCGGCGCCTTTGCAGAGTATCACCAAGTATATATAGCACTCAGCGTGAATCACCTTACAACGTACTTCAGCAAGGTTAAAAAAATCTGTTTCGGAATCAAATTTAAGTTTAGTTTCTTTCTGTCACATCTTTCAAAGCTACTATTCAAAGCTGTGAATAAGTTCATTAGACGTTGAAATAATAGTTACATTATGCAACGAGCCTATAATGGTAGTAATTAAGACGCGAGTATGTTTATGAAACGAGCGCGAGCGAGTTTCATAATTTTCATACGAGCGTCTTAATTACCATTATAGCCAAGTTTCATACGACTTTTTATGCTCGACCATATTTCTAACTTGAAATTATTCATAAGTATTCATGTTATTCTTATCTGACTGAGGAGCGCAACTGACCTTGTACAATACCTCGTAAATTGTGAGATGTGCGCAGACTCGAAAGTATTGATTTTTTCCGAGAAACTAATGTCGACATTGACCTTCATACAATCTAGAGAGTAAAATAAACATTAATCTTTGTATAACCATGAAATTGAATTAGACATTGAAAAACGAGATGACAAATTGAATTTATTTGAATATTATTTACAATTAACGCTAATTATTATAGTAACTTAACTGACTTTATTTCAAATATAGGTGATTATTGTGCAATTGGTGAAATGAATTTGCGGGAATGTGCTTTGTGAAAGGCTGGAAGATGACGGTGAATTGATGTTAATTTGTGTGTTGTTTTTTTCGACTGAGTTTAATATTGCATTTGAGATTTCAATTTCATTTTGGATCGATTCTTCAACATAACCTTCTACGACAGTACTGGATTTCCAGCCTCCGTGGCATATCCCAGAATCATCGATACTTGCGCTTTCATATTGCTACAATGGTATTTTCTGATTGGTGGAACACCTGAACTTTAATGAATAAGTGTACTTTAATGAGGTCCATTAAAGGGCTGCTACCAGGTGTATAAGTACTACATTTCGGCATGGTCCAGCCTAAAAATTTTTCAGATTTATTTTCAATGAAAAATACCAGACATTTCAAAGCTATTTATTTGCTTTCATAATAATGAAACATACTCCATCTGAATGATTTTTTTATGCCAAATACTCTTTCTTGAACCTATCCACCTTCAGTTTTTAAGTTTAAACACGAAAACGCAAGTAACAATGCCAGGATGATCAGTAGGTTTTTCATGTAGGAGTAAAGCAATTGTGGATTGTAGGTGAAAGTTAAAAAAATGTCAGGTTTGCTATGCTTTTGAACAATGGACATAGCATCTTGGTATAGCTGCAGCATGTAGAGCTTGAAATGTAGTGGGTAAAATAATTTTATCCTGCTAAGAGATCTTGTTGAAATGATCGGGAGACTACAACATTTTGTAGGCGTCTTATTTTATCAGTAAGTAATACCGTCTTTCCTTAGGAATAAGTATCTACACCACACCGCCATTAAGTATATGAAAAATACCCAACCTCATTTGATTAATAACTATAAGATATTTTATTTTTAATAACAATATTATTACCTTACGCAAGTTTTGTAGTTTTATATTATATAAACATTTGGTATTAACTATAATAATATTCCATTTCTAATGGTAATAATGTCAAACTACCTCATGGTTTGTAGATTTTAATATCCAATACACAGCTGTACTCAGAAAATTACACACCGCAGAATCAGACCTGTAAGTTATTTTTAGTAAGTCTTGAAGTTTTTAATAAGCAATTGAATTTGAACTCTAAATATGTCAGAAATTCTGCAGGTCATGGCCTTCGTGTAATAACCTATAGTTTACTGTAGTGTGTTTTGTTTTATTCTGAAATCACAGCTGACTTGATACTCGCTTCGCTTCTCCTTAGAAGCGAAGGGAGCATCAAGTCGGCCGTGCTGAAATGCAATTAGTTCTCAAAACTGACGAAAGATGGACTTTGGAAAATAGGAAAATTATGTAGGAAAACTAACGCTTCAGTAAAAGTTACTATTTTTCTGAAAATCCTTGGATGCCAAGCTTCAAAATAACGGGTCATGAATTAAAATCTGTTCAGCCGTTTTCCCGTAATTTCCATTACCAGTTCAAATTATATATAGATACGAACAAAATAAGCATTTCATTACCATGGATACCGTCACCCGGAGATATTGTGTCCCACCTTTTAGGAAGTTTTAAGTTTCCAAGTCTGTCTACCGCCTGAAATACAGAAAAAAAACTATTGTGGTATCTATAAATAGCTTGAATTAATTATATATTATGAAGGCTTGATAGAACAGAGAAAAATTCTCTCCGGCACTGGGACACGAACCCGAGTTTTCAGCTCTACGTTCTGACGCTTTATCCACTAAGGCACACCGGAACCCAATTCCGATGCCGGATCGAATCCTCTCAGTTTAAATTCTATCTATCTGGCATCGATACTGGAATTTGGTGTGGCTTGCTAGATAAAGCGTCAGCACGTAGAGCTGAAAATCCGGGTTCGGGTTCCGGTGTCGGAGAGAACCTTCCTCTGTTCTATCCATATTTTATCATATGATAACGCAAAATTCTTGCATGGAAATATTATATATACTTCGGTACATCATAATATGATATGCGTAAGTAATCACTTAGTGATTCAAGACGACGCTCATCCCGTCGGATCCCGGCCACTTTATCATTCATAATGAGTGCACGTCTGTACATACCGCGTTGGACACTGTGCCACTGTCACATATTCTGTGACACAGTACATGACGGTAGACTACCAAAGGGAAATCTGAGAGATAGAATACATTGGAATTTTGAAATATAAATCATTATTTTAAAATCCTCTAACTTTTCTATCTAAGCTTTTAAGTCACATTATATTAAGAGATTTTAGCTTGGTGATCTCATACCCTTATATTACTACATAAAATCTAAGACATTGTATACATGAAGTCAATTACTGGAAAGATCAAAAGCATCTGATGATGCCACAAAGCATGGCGAAAACAGTAATATGTATAACATGAGACTTCACTTTGTGATATCAATATGATATTTCAGCCGTGGCGAGAACGTGACTCGCGAGACATTGTGGCTCGCAGTGATAGCTGTGCATTTCGCTTGCTTCTAACCTCCGCCAACCCCCACCCTCTCATTCACTGGAGTCAAACTCCGTTCCATTTGTATTTGTCTCTGACCTGCGAGTGGCATATGTCTCTCTCGAAACCATGTACGAAAGTTCCAAGTAGGATGGGAGGACGCATTTTTTTGCTGTCAATATGATGAGAATATTTAATGTATGATTTGTTCACAAGTATTACGAGGAAAACGGTTGTATGACATAAAACGGCATTATACTACATGGTACTGATGAAACATTAAAAGGTTATGTTACTGTTATCATCATCATTATCATCATCATCATCATCTCTGTACGTCGACCCTTTTCCAGCAGATGTACGAATAATGCGGTTAGCTCTTCAATTTGAACTCACTGATTTACTATGTGATGTCAAATGAAAGCTAGATGAAGGACTTGACAAATGTTGAACTTTCAAATCTTTGCCAAAAAATAAATATCCGAAACTTCGTTCTTTCGCTTGCTCTGTTGAAAAACCATGTTCGCTACAACTTGCGTTTGTGAAAAATTATTTTCAACAATTAAAATAGTAAAAACTAAATTTAGATCACGACTGACAGACAGATACCTCCGTGATCAACTATGACTGGCAGTAAGTGACATAATTCCTGATTTTGAAACTTTGTCGCAGAGACATTCTGAAGACAGTTAATTTTAGGTTGTGATATTGTTCATTTATTGTTCATTTCTTTGTTCTTGTACGTACTAAACATTAGTTTGTAGCCTTGTAAGCTTACTGTATAAAATTATTTTTAAGTGCTTGACGTAAGGAAAATGAAAATCTGTTAATAAGTCAGACAGTTGCTTCACTTCCCCTTCGGGTGTCCGCCTCCCTCCATAGGTGCTATGCACGTTGCAGGTTACACAGTGGCTCGGCGCAAGATTACATTTTCGCTACCGCTGTGATATATCATTGACGGAAATTAAACAAGTAATTATTTGAATATTGACAAAGATTTATCTGAACTATTCAATATGAATTGTAATAAAAAAATCATTCAATGACAGTATTATTCAAGGATTTCATTTTTTTTCCGTACATCGGCCTTCTACCTCAATATTATTCCTTAGAAATTCACATACACTTGTACTTAGTTGTAAAAACTATTTTGAAACCTCCTATAGAGAAAGATATTATTTTTAAAAAGCTCAGCCTCGTGGGCGAGTTGGAAAGTGTTGATTGATGAAGATGGACCGAACTTCTCTTCCGAGTTGACGCAACAGTTTAAGGTCAAGAAAGACATTACGAAGCCGCCAACCATCCTCCTCCGAAACATTTGTAGTGCAGGAATGCAATGTCAATATCGCACAGCTTCCCCCCCCCCACTACAAAATATATCACGTCGCTATGTTCAAGCTGGTTATCTTAATATTAACATTTATCTACATGTCCAAATTACTCAAGAGATTAAATGAAAAAAAAAAAAAAAACATGTAGAACTTCTTAAAGTGAACTTTATACAAAGGATATTTCCAAATATATAATATATGCCTAAACGAAATGATCACTAATAAAGATACACTGTAGTGAAAATGTTTCACTCTTACTTGCTTATGGCTTTGAAGAAACTCGGAGGTTCATTGCCGTCCTCACATAAGCCCGCCATTGGTCCCTATCCTGAGCAAGATTAATCCAGTCCCTACCATCATATCCCACCTCCCTCAACTCCATTTTAATAGGTATCCTCCCATCTATGTCTCGGCCTCCACAAAGGTATTTTTCTCTCCAGCCTTCCAATTAACATTCTATATGCATTTCTGGATTCGCCCATACGTGCTAAATGCCCTGCCCATCTCAAACGTCTGGATTTAATATTCCTAATTATGTCAGGTGAAGAATACAATGCGTGCAGTTCTGCGTTGTGTAACTTTCTTCATTCTCCTGTAACTTCATCCCTCTTAGCCCCAAATATTTTCCTAAGACCCTTATTCTCAAAAACTCTTAATCTCTGTTCCTCTGTCAAAGTGAGAGTCCAAGTTTCACAACCATACAGAACAACGGGTAATATAACTGTTTTACAAATTCTAACTTTCAGATTTTTTGACAGCAGATTAGATATTAGATTAGTAAAAATAATATTATCTCCTTGTATTTTTCCTTATGGAGAACAGATAAAAACGTGGATCCTTGCAGTCACTCACTATGGAGCAAGCTACATACAGTCCGAAGTGTCTGACCTTGTGATTTGTTGATCATCATTGCGAAACAGACTGTGACAGGGAATTATAGGGGTTTGATCTCAAATGTGTAATCGTTTGTAATTGAAGGTATTCGAGATATGAATATGCTTTCCCCTCTATCGCGTCTGGTGAATATGATTTCATCGATCACGTTTCGTTGTAATGATTTTACCAGCTGCACAGCTTCGTTGGACTCAAGTTACGCAGCAACATTATTGATGTACCAAGCTTCAACGCTGCCATGTGCGGGGAAATCGGAACAGTTAGGCGAGTTGAACTCAGTAGGGTAGTTGGTTGCATACGCTTGATTTCAGACGGTATTAATGTGGGAAATAAAAAGGTAGGAAAATGGTACGTGACAGAGAAAAAAATGAGAAAAGAACTGAGTTTTAGTTCAGTAAATGTACATACCTACATACATACATACATACATACATACATACATACATACATACATACATACATACATACATACATACATACATACATACATACATACATACATACATACATACATACATACATGTCAAAATACAAAATACCGAGAGATACCATAGTAACAGAAGAGAGAGAAAAGACCTTAAGAAAATGGCAAGAGCAGTGGACTATCTCAACTAAGGGCGCAATAACGAAATCATTCTTCCCATCAATTAAAGATAGATTGAAGATAAATTTACCTGTCGGGGCAGAATTTACTTCTATTGTGACAGGTCACGGCTTCACAAGATCGTACCTTCACAGATTCAAGATTATTCCAACTCCAACGTGCCCTTGCAGACTAAAAGAAGAACAGACAGTCAACCATATAATATTAAGATGTGCCACATTGACAAAAGAAAGAAGAATCCTACGAGCTAGTATAATACGCACAGGTCAAACCTGGCCTCCACCTTTTGATCAGTTCACAACAGCATACCTCAAAAGCTTCAGAAATTTTATAAAATCCATAGAATTTGGCAAAATGTAACAGAATTGAAATTATAAATAATATTAACAATGATGGTAACCTAAAATAGAAGAAGTACAATTAGGCAACACTTGTATCTATAAGAATTTCAAGATCGCAATCAAAATTGTAAATATCTTGTTCTCATAAATTATGTAACTAATTATTGTAATATTTTATGTAAAGCATGTAGTATTACTCCAATGTAATGGAGCATGCTGATAAAAAAATACATACATACATACATACATACATACATACATACATACATACATACATACATACATACATACATACATACATACATACATACATACATACATACATACATACATACATACATCAAGCAGCGAGAGACGGCGATCTGCAGACGAGTTACGACAGGATTCCAATAGGTGCCATGAAGAAACAACTGGCGACCATAAGCGAGGAAATATGGGAAAGGGAATGGGAGTCAACCACCAAAGGAAATTTGACGAAATCATTCTTCCCGAAGGTCAGCGTCCGATTAAAGAAGAAGTTACCGATGTCTTCCAACTTGACAACGCTTGTGACTGGACACGGGAATATGAATGCCTATTTCCATCGCTTCAAAATCAAGGACAGTGCTATGTGTGTATGCGGTGTAGGCGAACAAACAGTGGACCATGCAATATATAATAAAAATAATAATAATAATAATGATTTATTTTAGCTGGCAGAGTTAAGGCCGTAAGACCTTCTCTTCCACTCAACCAGCAAAAAGTGTATATACATATGCATGAACTTACAAAGAATCCAACAATTTGATTTAGATGAGAGTTACATGTATACAAAAGTTATTTACAAATTAAACAACAAAATACTATGAACTATTAATTAAACACTGAAATAAACTGTGTAGCAGAATTAAACTAAAATACATAGAATGTTAATATATTTCAAATAATATTAGGTAATAGAAAGAGATTATTACGAGACAATTAAAATACAGCACAATCAGGATGATGTCTAAAGAAAAAAGTAACAACGTAGTCAGTGATAGTTTAAGTCAGTATGATTGGAGTGAAATGCTAATAAGGTTATCTTTTAAGCTGTTCTTAAAGGTGTTTGTTGTCTTGCAGCCCCTAATACTTTGTGACAAGGAATTCCATTGACGCGAGGTGGATATTGTAAAAGATGATGAATAACAAGATGTTCTATGAAGAGGTATACTTAGCGTGCCACAGATAAGTGATCTGGTATTTACGTCGTGGTTAGAGTATAGATAAGAGAAACGAGACGGAAGGTAATTTGGTGTTGAAGTGTGCAGAATTCGAAAGAGTAAAGACAAAGAGTGTAAAGTTCTACGTTCTTTAAGTCGGAGCCACGAGAGACTTGCGAAGGACGGTGATATGTGATCATACCGTCGACTGCATCATATATGACTGCATCAAATTTAAAAATGAAAGAAAAACTCTAGCAAATTTTATACATAGGAGTGGTGAAAGGTGGCCCATAGACAAAGACAAATTAGCTAATAAGTATACAAAACAATTAATCAAATTTGCGAATAGTATAGACCTAGGAAAACTACAATAAAAAGACATAACAAAGACATAAAATAGGAATCACAACTTGTTAGAATCAGTGATGTAAGTGTAAATATAAATAACGTAAGAGGATTGTAATGAACAGTATATTATTTAAGGGGAGAGGATGGTATTTTTTGGTGAAAAATGAGTAAATTAAAAAAAAGTCCTTAAAATACTCTGTGATATGTGTGGAATGCATAGCATAACATTTTGTGGGTATTTGTGCCCTTATCAGATGTTGAGTCGCCATTTTTAAACTTCCTGCGTTATGGATTTTTAAATCATTCGCCCACTTTTATTGTTGTTTACGGTAAATTAAATTTTCGAAAAAAAAATTTTTCTTCTTTAAAATACCCTTTGATATATGTGGAATGCATTGCATAACATTTTGTGGGTATTTGTGCTCTTATCGGATGTTGAGACGTCATTTTTAAACTTCCTGCGCTATGGATTTTTAAATCACACACCCACTTTTATCGGTTTCCAGTAACTTCATTTTTTTTTGCTACATTGCCAGACAAAAATGGATATAATTTCTGAACTATTAAAGATACATGCATGACATTTAGAATACACATTCTTTAGACTATTAGGAAACTTTTCTCTATAACAGAATTTTGTTAATTGATTTCATTTTAAAAATACGTCCGTTTGTTTGCAAGAAAGGAAATCAGAAAATTGTTATTAAATTGTAATTGTTTATTTTACAAACGTAGGGACTAATATCAAAATTCTGTTAGACAGTTTGTAGAACATGCTTTTGCAAATATATTGCAAAAAAACTGTTTGAATCTATCTTTAAAAATGGTTTAGATATATCGGTTTTAGCACAATCCTGCATTGGATATATTTTTTCATATTTGGACCCCCAAATAATTTTTTTTTTCAAAATATTTTTATTTGGTTAAGTTGCCACAGCTATGAGCTCTCTACATAAAAAAAAGTAATATTTTACACCAAATAGGAAAGAAGTTAAAAAAAAATACCATCCTCTCCCCTTAAATGAGTGTAAATGTTAATCACAACTTGTCAGGATTAGTCAGTGTTATAAGTATAAATGGGAATCACATCTTGTTAGGATGAGTAACGAACAATTATAATTTAAGTAAGTGCAAATAAGAACCATAACTTGTTAGGCTAAGTCAATGTTATAATGAATGAACAGTATATTTCAATGAAATGTAAATAGGAGCAATAACTAGATAGCTCAGGATTAGTGAGTATATAACGTTAAATGTAAGCAAGGAAGGCCTATTCATGACATGTTAATATTGTATATAGATATATTCGTATTGTCAAATGTAAACCAAGGCATGTAGTACTGTAGGAACTGTGGTGGAGTATGCCGTTGTATATAGACTTCATATACATACAGACATACATACATACATACATACATACATACATACATACATACATACATACATACATACATACATACATACATACATACATACATACATACATACATACATACATACATACATACATACATACATACATACATACAACAGAAGACACAACAAACTGAAACTACAAAGAGTCCAGAGACTCATTAATATAAAAATAGCAAAGGCCTTTCGAACTACGTCATCCGAAGCACTATGCATCCTAACAAAAAACACACCCATAGGTATAGAAATTCAGAAGCTGGCGACAGCATATGAAAGCACGAAAAGGATCCAGGAGGGAATTAAAATTGACACAGTAGAGCATTACACAACATGGCCGCATCCAGCAGATAAAATCCTGATTAAAGAAAAATCAAGTCATCAATCTTACAAAGTAGATATCTACAGCAAGGGAGACTCGGGAGTTGGCTCAAGTGTCGCCATATTCATTGATCAAGAATTAGTCCAACAGCTGCAATATAAACTCCACAGGCGGTGCTCGAACAACCAAGCGGAACAGTACGCCATTCTCAAAGCTCGAAGTACTCCAACAACTGCAAGATGTTCGAAAATCAGCAGCCATTCATACCGACAGCAGAATCACACTCGATTCGTTACGAAATTGCAATAACCATCACCACTTGATAGAACAAATTAGAAGACAGATAAGAAAGCTGGAAACATTAAACTGGACTATTCACTTCGCATGGGTCAAGGCACACTTTGGAACGAGCTGGCCGACCACTTGGCAAAGCAGGCAGCAAGCAACAACGAGTTACCAGTGAGCTTCGACAGGATACCAATCAGCGACATCATGCGGGAACTTCAAGAAGAAAGTGTGGTTAAGCGGGAAAGTGAGTGGCAAAACACGATAAATGGTGCAGTGACAAAATCGTTTTTCCCCAGTGTAAAAGAGAGGTTACGCGTTAACATTCCACTGAATGGAAAGGTCACAACTCTTCTAACTGGACATGGAAATACCGGTGCTTACTTATACAGATTCAAGCTGAGGGACAACCCGTCGTGTGCGTGTGGAGGAGAGGAACAGACCGTCGACCACCTCCTTTTCGAGTGCCCGAAATTGGACAAAGAAAGACTAGCGTTCCAGCGGGAAATGTTAAGGAAAACTGGCGAGTGGACTTTCACAAAGCTTAAAATAATGCAAGGACATGCGCATACATTCACAAACTATGTCAATGTTATAAATTTAGACGAGTAAACGTAGGATAATTTAATCTAGGATAGATAAGAGTAGGCAATAGATATAATGAAAGACTCAAATTTTCACAACAGAATAACAGACCTACACACGCCTGGAGAGTGACAGAAACGAGACATAATGTGTTATATTGTAAACACACAGGTAGCGAGGCATATAGTATTACTTTATTGTAATGGGACATGCCGTTCAACTATTAAAAAAAATACATACATACATACATACATACATACATACATACATACATACATACATACATACATACGTACGTACGAACGACTAACGTACATACAGTGTTCTGCCCAAGGGCAGGTCTTTCACTGAGAACCTAGCATTCTCCAATCTTTCCTATTTTCTGTCTTCCTCTTTGTCTCCTCATATGATCCATATTTAGGCTATTAAACGCGTTCATCATCTGATATCTTTTTATGCTTCGAACTCTCCTCCCATTCACCATTCCTTCCAGTGCGTCTTCCAGTAGGCAGTTTTTTTTCTCAGCCAGTGACCAAACTAATTCCTTTTCCTCTTCCTGATCAGTTACAGCATCTTTCTTTCTTCACCAACTCTTTCCAACACAGCTTCATTTCTTATTCTTACAATAATAATAATAATAATAATAATAATAATAATAATAATAATAATAATAATAATAATAATAATATTAATATTAATAATAATAGTTTTATTTTCCCTGGCAGAGTTAAGGCCATCAGGCCTTCTCTTCCACTCAACCAGGATCAAATCACATACAGAAAAAATACATACCGGTATACAAATATGAACTTAAAAATAATAATAAACATAATTAAGTAAAAAAAGAGAGATTGAATACATATACACAATCAGTATTAACTTTGAAATAACAATAATATTAAAAAAAATATATATAGGCTATGTAATAAAAAAAGAGACTGAATACATAATCACAAACAGAAAAATACATTGTAGTATACAAGCATTAAGTTAAAAGAAAAAAAAAAAGAATTAATACATATGAATATAATCTCACAACTAAAGGAATAGTACAATTAGTATGATCAGCACAGCACGTGTTACATTGAGACAATGACAATTACCTAGATATTAGTGTTAATGGAAAAATAAACTAATGACTGTGTAAAATAATAATAATAATAATAATAATAATAATAATAAATAAATAAATAAAAATTATACCTAAAAACTAGTTCTGTGCATTTAAAATATTTCTAAACAACCTAATTTTAAACAACTGAGGACTAAGACTACCCCTGATTTCCAGCGGCAGCGAATTCCATGAGCGGGCCATGACTATTGAGAAAGAACTTGAGTACAGAGATGTCTGATGACGTGGTATTGATAGCAACAGATTGTGCTGTGAACGTGTATTACGAACGCTGTCATATGAATACTGTAAACCAGCCATGGCGAAAATGTGATCGTGCGGCGAGCCACTGTGTAACCTGCAACGTGCACAGCACCAATGGAGGGAGGTGGACACACGAAGGGGAAGTGAAGCAACTGTCTGACTTATTAACGGATTTTCATTTTCCTTACGTCAAGCACTTAAATATAATTTTATACAGTACAAGGCTACAAACTAATGTTTAGTACGTACAAGAAGAAAGAAATGAACAATAATTGAACAATATCACAACCTGAAATTAATTGTCTTCAGAATGTCTCTGCGACATAGTTACAAAATCAGGAATTGTGTCACTAACTGCCAGTCGTAGTTGATAACGAAGGTATTTGTCTGTCAGTCGTGATCTAAATTTGGTTTTACTATTTTCATTGTTCAAAATAATTTTTCACAAACGTAATTTGTAGCGAACATGGCTTCAACAGACCATGCGAAAGAACGAAGCTTCAAATATTTATTTTTTGGCAACGATTTGTAAAGTTCAACATTTGTCAAGTCCTTACATCTAGCTTTCATTTAACATCACATTGTAAATCTGTGAGTTTAAATTCAAGATCTAACCGCATTATTCGTACATCTGCTGGAAAAAGGATCGACGTACAGAGATAATAATAATGATAATTATAATAATAATAATAATAATAATAATAATAATAATAATAATAACACAAACGTTTAATTTTTCATGAGTGACATGTAGTATAATGCCGTCTTATGTTATACAACCGTTTTCCTCGTAATACTTGTGAACAAATCATACATTTAATATTCTCATCATATTGACAGCAAAAAAATGCGTCCTTCCATCCTACTTGGAACTTTCGTTTTTGTAGAGGTACATGGTTTCGAGAGAGACATTGCGCAGGTCAGAGACAAATACAAATAGAACGGAGTTTGACTCCAGTGAGTGAGAGGGTGGGGGTTGGGAGAGGTAGAAAGCAAGAGAAATGCATAGCTATCATTGCGAGCCACAATGTGCTCGCGAGTCACATTTTCGCCACGGCTGCTGTAAACTGTCAGATCCCCATTTTGTATACCATATAAACATTAATTTCAATTTGAAAAAAGGTGCGTGATTTGGCATTTTAAGTGCAATTACCCGTTTTAGCACAAAATAATACGTAAGGGACAGCTAAAATTTTCAAAAAATATTTTCATCGCAGGCCTGTGTAATGCTATATAGTTGACAGTAGTACCACAGTTTAGTATATACATTTGCGAAGCTCAATACTTAATAAATATGCAAACATAGACAGTTGAAATATGCATCCATAGATAGTTGCTAGCCACCAGGATCGCTACTATCGCCTCATCACAGACTCTTTCCCTAGCAGACGATAAAATGTATTGTACTTTGGATATCGTGTTCTCTTGAAAATTTAACACCTTCCTTCCACTATTGAAATACGAAATACATAAGGTTTATATATTATTTTCATAAAGTATATATAATATTTTATAAACTCACCTTCCTGGATCTTTCGGAAGGATAACTCTGACCTCTTTTTCTTAGTATTTATAGTGCTACAAACGTCTCCTTGTCCCATATTATTACTCAAATTATTATATTTTAGCCATTTTCAGTTATTACAACCGATAACGAGCATTTCACAACAATGCGAAATACGGCACGATCTAGACCAGGCCGTAATGTTTGTTCGGGTTTTCTATTTCAGTGTATGGAGCTCAGTGAATTATTATATTATAACTTTATTGCGTATCATTGCTAAGCTTTATTTAGTGTAATGTGTCCATAAGTTCCGTTTACTTCTTGTTGCATAATATGTTGCAGAAATAATTACAAAACTGTGTTATTTTAATGTGAAGAGAATTTTACATGTTAACATAATCTTTTCGCATCAACATTTTAAGTTTAGAATGGAAGCTATTTTGAGGTTTAATAAAAAAGAATTTATATTGTGATTTTAATATAGCACATCTACCTTCCTTAATAAAGACAGAAAATTTATCATACCACTCCTATGAAATTAGTGTACGTACGATTGTGTTAGTTTGTCTCTTAGGTAGTAGATAAATACAATAATTCAGTACTCAATTGTAGTATTAAAATACAGACAAATAGAATGTGCGGAGTATTATACATGACATTGTGCTTAATTATAATGTATAATTGCGAATTTTGGAATATAAGATATAGTAAACATAACCTATAATATTTCCATATGAATGGCAGTGCATTGGAGACCACTAAAATTAGACAGAAAGGGGCAACTGGGACAGTAAACATAACCTATAATTTCAACACATCTAAATATCCGTGCGGTGCAACTGAAAATTATTGAATCGTGAATAAATGAATGTACAAGAATTTCGCAATATTTAATCGAAATAAAGGCAGGTAGGTCTATTACACATACGAACAACGTAATTTTCACACCAAAAATAATATTACACGTTAACTCGCAAGGAATTGTATGTCTGAAGTGTATCCTAATCATTGTTTTAAATTTTATTAATGAAAAATACACTACATTTTAGAGAAATATATGTTACTTTTTATGCATTCCAATTAATTTATATGGTTGAAACGCCGCCCTTCGTGATCTGGTTAAAGAGTCACATGGTCTGCCTTACGGCCTGTATTAGATCACGATAGCATTGACACAGTCTATTGTTCCTAGTACACACAGCGCTTCAAGCGGCTAGCAACTATCGCGAGAAATGCAAAAAATCACCCCAAGCTTCGCGACTGTGTATACTAGACTGTGGTAGTACTTAATTTAATTAATTGTACAAGAATTCTCAAATAGGATAATTTTTCTACAATAATTCTAATAATAATGCACGAAAAATTACATTTGTGCGAGATCGTGCGTATTTGCTTGTTTTCCGCACAGAACAATACGCGGTAAGTGTGAAATACCACATTCAGTATTCCCAACCTAACACACATAACAATTTCCCTCTTCTTACCGCTTAAGCGCGACATTCATTTTACTGCATTAGGCTTTTAACATATTATTTTTAGAGACGTTTAACATAGTAATAATTATAAATTGGAAACTTACCACTGCAATTTCACCTAAATTGCAATGTTAATTATTGTTTTTAAATATTTGCAAAAATTAAGTAAAGTCTACTACTCCACGAAACTTATTGCATTCCTGATACAAGTAACATTAAGGAAGCCGTGAAAAAATCAACGAGATTCCACATGCCGATGTTATTACTGCAATATGTTATATAAATAATATTGTTAAAATATTAAAATGAAAAATAAATCATTACATAACCTTACCGTTTGTTTTAAGTTCGCATTTATAGACTGGGGGAAAAAAAAGACAGACGTATATCACGGCCTGCTGGAGTGTAGTAAACACAGAAAACATTTTATAGCAACAATGTTGAAGAAAGATATTTTGGTGTTCCGAAGTTGCCGTCATTAAACAGAAACCAACATGGAGATTTCATTGCAACTAATTAGAAATTCGTCTTTCAGGTATGTAATAACGATCTTCGCACAAAATAATGTACGATACACGAGCGGTATGTTTGTTTTCATGTTCTCGGAAATTAAAAACGCTCCACCACGTTTCGCTTTTTCAATCTTTTCCTCGAACATGAAAACGTCAACATACCGCTCTTGTAACGCATATTACTATTCTGCGAGATCCTGCGTATTTGCTTGTTTTCCGCACAGAACCAATACGCGGTAAGTGTGAAATACCACATGCAGCATCCCAACGTAACACACATAACAATTTCCCTCTTCTTACCGCTTAAGCGCCACATTCATTTTACTGCTTTAGACTTTTAATATATTATTTTTAGAGACGTTTAACATAGTAATAATTATAAATTGGAAACTTACCACTGCAATTTCACCTAAATTGCAATGTAATTATTGTTTTTAAATATTTGCAAAAATTAAGTAAAGTCTACTACTCCACGAAACTTATTCCATTCCTGATACAAGTAACATTAGGGAAGCCGTGAAAAAATCAACACGATTCCAGATGCCGATGTTATTACTGCAATATGTTATATAAATAATATTGTTAAAATATTAAAATGAAAAATAAATCATTACATAACCTTACCGTTTGTTTTAAGTTCGCATTTATGGACTGGGGGAAAAAAAAGACACGTATATCACGGCCTGCTGGAGTATAGTAAACACAGAAAATATTTTACAGCAACAATGTTGAAGAAAGATATTTTGGTGTTCCGAAGTTGGCGTCATTAAACAGAAACCAACATGGAGATTTCATTGCAACTAATTAGAAATTCGACTTTCAGGTATGTAATAAACGACCTTCGCACAAAATAATGTACGATACACGAGCGGTATGTTTGTTTTCATGTTCTCAGAAATTAAAAACGCTCAACCACGTTTCGCTTTTTCAATCTTTTCCTCGAACATGAAAACGTCAACATACCGCTCTTATAACGTATATTACTATTCTGCGAGATCGTGCGTATTTGCTTGTTTTCCGCACAGAACCAATACGCGGTAAGTGTGAAATACCACATTCAGTATTCCCAACGTAATACACATAACAATTTCCCTCTTCTTACCGCTTAAGCGCGACATTCATTTTACTGCTTTAGGCTTTTAACATATTATTTTTAGAGACGTTTAACATAGTAATAATTATAAATTGGAAACTTACTACTGCAATTTCACCTAAATTGCAATGTAATTATTGTTTTTAAATATTTGCAAAAATTAAGTAAAGTCTACTACTCCACGAAACTTATTGTATTCCTTATACAAGTAACATTAGGGAAGCCGTGAAAAAATCAACACGATTCCAGATGCCGATGTTATTACTGCAATATGTTAGATAAATAATATTGTTAAAATATTAAAATGAAAAATAAATCATTACATAACCTTACCGTTTGTTTTAAGTTCGCATTTATAGACTGGGGGAAAAAAAAGACAGACGTATGTCACGGCCTGCTGGAGTATGGTAAACACAGAAAACATTTTATAGCAAGAAAGATATTTTGGTGTTCCGAAGTTGCCGTCATTAAACAGAAACCAACATGGAGATTTCATTGCAACTAATTAGAAATTCGTCTTTCAGGTATGTAATAAACGATCTTCGCACAAAATAATGTACGATACACGAGCGGTATGTTTGTTTTCATGTTCTCGGAAATTAAAAAAGCTCAACTACGTTTCGTTTTTTCAATCTTTTCCTCGACCGTGAAAACGTCAACATACCGCTCTTGTAACTTATATTACTATTTTAATCCTGTTATTTTCCGTACTCACGAAAACAGAAGAAAAAGTGTCGACAACGTCAACATCAGCCACGAAATAACCCACTATAGAGACTAGCTACATCCTTTGCGTCTTGCATATGCGTAACAGTTGCAACACTTCAACGTTATCTGCCTAATTCATAAATAATTCACAGTAAAACATTGAAATAGGATCGCTCACACGCGTCAGGCTAGCAGACCGCCAACGGCAGCCGTTTGAAGAAATCCTACAGCACGTTCAGAGTCCCACAACGGATCTCCGAAGCACGTCGGCTTTACATACGAAACGAGGCAAGGAAAACGAATAGTAAATTATGCATTATCGCAATATTCTTACCGGAGTCGCTATATATTGATTCGAATCAGATATATGAGTATGATTTCAGCGCGAAATATTTGTCGAAATTAAATTGAGCAGCAGGGTGATGTACGACTAGGCTCTATCTATTCAACATTATGAGTTTCCGGATAGGCAGATCGACACTACAAGCTGTTGCGAACCTCAATGCTGACATCCAGAATGAACTAAGACACCCCAAGGGAAAACTATATGCAGTCTTCATCGACTATAGGATATTTCAAATGTTATTTTAAGTGACCGTTTCATTTAATTTAGTATATTCCCTGTTGTTGTTGTTGTTATTATTATTAGTATTAATTATTAGTATTAGTATTAATTATATTTTTAATTAATAAGTTTATTATTGTCATTATTGAGTGTAATTAGCAAAGCTCGGAACTTGGGGACTTGTGTCTTTGCACGTGACTAAGCGACCGGAGTTCAATGTCAACAAACTCCCGCTTCCAGCACGGAGGTACTGTCAGGTCTGCTACAAAAGTGGTTTCTGGCTGCAACAACATATTGATAATATTATGGTAGGTTGAAACACGTAATTTCATAGCATATATATAATAAAAATAAACATGAGAAATATATCAAATTTACTGTTCTGCTGTGTACATTTTATTACAGTGCATGACTACCTACATTCGAAGATTTTTCGGTAGCAGACTTAAAATACTGAATGTTTTCACTGTTACTGTTTTCTGTTCGATTTTCAACAGTTTCTAGCTGATCTCGTATCTGAGAAAGATAAATATATCCTAAATTTCTCTCGAAAATACAGTAGTTTTCAATTAGTGTGTCACTACTAGGGCAAGCCCCTCTACGTCTCGATCCATGGCTATGGACAGATTTTTCTACAATTTGAGGGACTGCAATTCCTTTCAATGAATTTCGTTTCCAGCCTCTAGTTTGTGTGTGGCACAACTTACAAAATATAAACTCTCCATTCGAAAAAAATAATGTATCTCCTCCGAATTCTCCACGAAATTCTGTATCTTAGATTTAAAACAAAATGTATTTTCAAACTTCTATAATACCCATTCGAAATAACACGTATTTTCTATTTCCTCAAACAGACCGTTTACCTTTAATTCTCTGAATGTCATTGGCTTCGACATAACAGTTTCTTCGTCCGTCTTCCTGTCATTAGTTGTGGCCACTTTCTTAGTACACACGACTGTCCCTGAGCTCTTGCAGCGTGAGCTTTGTGTACGTTGTACCTGTAACCTTACTCATGCACACGACACCAGTCCCCAAGTTCCGAGCTTTGGTAATTAGTTACCACTGCCACCGGGTATATACCCATTGCAGTGTGAATACATACATACATACATACATACATACATACATACATACATAAATACATACATACATTCATACATACATACATACATACATACATACATACATACATACATACATACATACATACATACATACATACATACATACATACATACATACATACATACATACATACATACATACATACATACATACATACATACATACATACATACATACATACATACATACATAGCAAGGCCTTCGATCTAATAGATCGGAAGATGGTAAAAGACAAAATGGCAGAAATGATAGGGCCAAACAACTACCTCACGAGCACAATCACAAACATGCTAGAATACAACAGAATCACAATAGATAACAATATAGAAATATCAGCCCCTATCACACAGACGAACGGCATCCTCCAAGGAGACCCTCTTAGCCCCCTGCTCTTCAACCTTGCAACCGCGGATGTAATAAGAAACACCATAAGCCACAGCAAACTCCACCAGAATTTATATATATGCAGATGATATGGTATTAGCCTCCGGCAAGCCAGAAGACGTACAGGAATGCCTACATAATCTGCAAAAGTGGGCCGAGACAAATGGACTCCTCATCAACCAAGAAAAAGGAGCACAGATGATATTCAGGAAAGGTGGCCGAGTATTAGAGAAAGACATAATGCAGATTGGAGACGGGAGGTTACAAATCGTTAACTCGTACAAGTACCTTGGGGTGACTTTCCAAACTTCTGGAACAACGTTCAACATGCACGTCAAACAAAAGGCGATCTCGGCAATTAGAGCAATGAATGACGTAAACCTCATACATATACTCACCCTTGACACGGCGATGAAAATATTTAAGGCAAAAATAGTCCCCATACTGACGTATGGGAGCGCCTGAAAAAGAGAGACCTCAAAATCTGGGAGAACGTCAAGGCAACCTACTTAAAGAAGGTGCTCGGTGTGTCGAAATACACACCATCCAGACTCACATACAGAGAACCCTACCTGATTGAAGACCTACGACAATCCCTGCTGCTGCCAACTACGGAGGCCTACGAGAATCTACTAATGGAGATCCTGCAGAAGAGGAAGAAAGTAGAAGAGGAATTTTACACCACCAGTGTGCCATGACCGACAGAAGCTGGGAAGGAGCTAATCAGCAAATGAGGAGCGTTGTTACCACACTGGCGGTACACGGATTCCACCATAAAGTGTGCGCCATAGATAGGTTCCATGAAGTATCTGAAAACTGCATATGCAAACTGTGTGGTGAAAAATGTGGCAAATACCACGTTCTGAACTGCAAGAAGAATGCCAAAAGCGTGACAGAACTCAGTATGGACTAACTATTCTGCACACTTGTGCGCATTTTCTATTATTATTATTATTATTATTATTATTATTATTATTATTATTATTATTATTATCATTATTATTATTATTATTATTATTATTATTATTATTATTATGAAGTAATAAAGTTGTTTACATTGCTTATTCAATTATGTATGCGATACGTCTCTTTTTGGTATGCCCTAATATATGCAATCATTGAGTTTATCTCGAGCACTTTATGCCTTATAAATTGTATATTCTCCTTATATTGTGTAACTGATTTTTGATTATATGTAATTTTCTACTTTATTTTATGTAATCTCTAAGATATCTTCTTTTGTGTTGTTTCCTATTTTATTTATTTACTAGCCGTACCCGTGCGCTCCGCTGCACCCGTTAGAAATAAATATAAAGTAATTACATAATTAAAATAGGACGTTTGATCCAGGGAACATTCGTGTTTAATAGAATGATAAATCGTTTAATATATTACTTAATTTAAATTGTATTAAAAAATTAAAATGCGATCATTTTGATCCAGTCATAAAAATTATTTTAGGAAATACAGGAAACGAATGCCTATCAAGTTTTCTGTGCATAAGAAGCTATTTTAATCTTATCTGTCCTCAATTCACTCAGAAGTTACTGTAATAACATTATAGCATTATGTCCATCTAGAGAAACTACACTTCCCAATGGTGAATTAATAATTAATTATACAAATCGGTTAATTTAGCTTCCGATATTACTTCATACAAACACAGAAATATCCTCTGTAGGCTATATTTCATAGCTTTCGATTGTTGTTGTCCAAGGCCCCTTATAGACGAAGTCATTTTTTTTTAATTCATTACACCGCCTTAGATGGCATTGTTATTGTAATTTTGAAACTCATTTATCTCATTACATATCAGTCCTATCAAACTTTTGCATAGAAAAAAACCTATCGGAAATTAGTTTTAAAGAAACTTTTGTTACGTAATATTTTTCATGAATATTAATAATAAGGGAGATATTTCGATTTATTTAATTCAAACCCCCTTATAACCCCCCTTTTAAATAACATATTTTGAATGCCATATAGCCTAAATTCTAAGTTACAACGAACTTAATTTATATTCCAATTTTCATATAAATCGGTTCAGCCATTATCGCGTGAAAAGGTGACAAACATCCAGACAAAGGTAACAAACAAAAATTTGAAAAAAGCGATTTTCGGTTTCAGGGCGGTTAATTATATATGTTAGCACCAATTATTTTTGGAAAATTGAAAATTACCAGAAAAATTTCGGCTACAGATTTATTATTAGTATAGGTAAGTCTCTTATTGCTCTACCCTAATATATGCGAACATCGAATTTATCTCGAGCACTAAGTCTTATAAATTGTATATTCCCCTTATATTATGTAACTGATTTTGATTATATGTAATTTTCTACATTATTTTATGTAATCTCTAAGATATCTTCTTATGTGTTGTTTCGTATTTTATTTACGAATTTCGTGTATATTATTCAAACCTGGTTGAATGGAAGAGAAAGCTTATGACCTTAACTCTGCCACGAAATTAAAGTACTACTATAAATATGTCACCAACTACAATACTAATACAGGGTGTCCGGGAAAGGCCTGACGAAAAGTAAATAACTATATTTCTCGAACTTTTGCATTTATTGTCGTGATGTTTTCACACTTACAAAGAGAAACACAATAAGTTTTAAACCTCTATATGAGCATCATTTGTGACCAGGACTATGTCCAGGCGATACTCAATCTCTTGCCACACACACGAAATCATCTCCGGTGTGGCTATGCCTATAGTCACGTAGATTCGGCCACGTAACTCACGTCCTTCACAAGCCCTACAGAAAGAAATCCAGTGGGGTCATGTCCGGCGACCGTGATGGCCATGGTGTAGGTCCGCCTCTTCCAATTCAACGGTCAGGAAACGTGTCATCGAGGAAAGCGCGCACATGGTTAGCATAGTGTGGGGGGCTCCATCCTGTTGAAACACGGTTTCTGGTGGTAGTTGTGGGACAGCGTAATTTCGCAGCATATCCAGGTATGTGTTACCTGTTACTGTGAGCTCTTGTCCGTTTGGAAACGACGTTGTACACGCTTGACTGACTTAAATTCAGCCAGTCATAAAACGCATTCTGCTTTTTCTACTGTGGTAAACATTGTTCGGCTGTTTACTTGGTACAGCACAACTTGCATTCCCAGCTTTGAGAGCAAGGCTGACTATATACGCTGTGCAGAACGAGCTTTTTCTCGTTTTCTCCTATCGCAATGGTATGCGCACGCGTGTAACATGCTGCTGGGTAACAAAACTTATTGGGTTTCTCTTTCTAACTGTGAAAACATTGAGGTAATAACTGTAACAGTTTCAGATATATAATCACTTCTTTTTCATCAGGTCTTTCCCGGACATCCTGTATATCAAATATCATAAATATCGTCATAAATGTGATGACACAGAACTGAGGTCTAACTCATTTCGTCCTCATTTGTAGGACAATTAGGGATGAACAAACATTTACAAGTATCATCATTGTTGGCATTGTTCAAAACTGTCAAGACAGATATTCCATTCCATATGAGTGAGAAATATTTAACCACTTATTTTTGTATGTATATCTACTTGTATGTAGTCTATGCTTGTAATTTATTTTTATTTCATTACAGCCAAATATCTAAAATTGTACAACTACTTTCACCATGTTTTCAAGTTGATATTTACGTCATATATCAATTGAACAAGAAAATTACCAAATTTACACAAATTCTAGGAATAATAAACAATACATTAAAAGCTAAATTAGTACAAAAATCTACAAGAATAAAAATATATAATACACTAGCATTACCCTCCCTTTTATACGGAAGCGAGATTTGGACATTAAAGAAAAAAGACATGAACAGAATCAAAGCAACGGAAATGAAATTTTTCAGGAGGACAGCAGGATATACTCTTTTAGACCGAAAAAGGAATGAAGAAATTTTAGAACAATTAGAAGTAGAGTCAGTAGAAGAAAAAATCAGCAGATACAAATTCAATTGGCTAGATCATGTAAGGAGAATGGAAAATTCAAGAATCCCAAAAATTATGATGCAGTATAAACCTAGAGGACATCGTCGACCAGGAAGACCTTTAAGAAGACTGCTAGATGGGGCCGAAACAGGTCTACAGATGCCTAATTCGTGAAGGATGATGATGATGATGATGATGATGATGATCAATTTTAATCTAATGAAAGTTTTAAATTTTAACTATATTTTATTCTTGTATAATTTATATATTATTTATTGATCCCTAACTAACTATGAACAAGGTTGTTCACATCTGAAGATTGTAAATATTGCCGAAAACATTAATCTTTTAAATGTACTTAAATGTATTTAAAAACTATATTGTACTTGATAAGCATATAAACGTCTATTACACAAAATATTCATAAATTATTACCTACCTATCGGTTATTTACCAACATGATCATAAAATTTGCTCTATAATTAGTTTTTAATAATCAGAATTAGTGAGCCTATGAGATCATTACCGGTACCTGAAAATTAAGCTAAGTACAAAACTGCAAAATAATTTACTAATTATTTCCAACTTCTGTTAAGAAAGTGTATGCAAGAAGTAGAGGACGGATTTATATGCGCTAAAAAGGGACAAAATATGCATGCATATATGCTCTTAAAAACCAAGATATACATGCAGTAAAAATAACAAATTTTCGCTGTTAAAATTGAAGAAAAAAAATCTTACTTAATTTCGAGCAATTTACTTTTGTTGATTGCTTTTCCGTTAAAAAATTAGGCTAGAATATAGCGACACCATCAGTTCATAAAGTTGCGTGTCCTTCAGCCCACTGCTTAAGCAGTACTCTTCTAGGACATTTTTTGTTGACTATTACATTTTTACTACGTCACACTACTTTTGACCAATAAAACGGTACGAAAGGACGTATTTCAACCAATCATGGCTGCTTATCGCACAATTTTATCGCGTCCCTAGCATTTGTTTAATTTTATCGCGTCCCTAGCATTTGTGTAATTTTATCGCGTCCCAAGCATTTGTTTCTTTGTTTGCCAAGTTTTCAAACTGCGCTGGTCTGGACGTCAAAAAAAAAACAACAAAAAACAAAAACAAACCACTCCAGTTGATGCACAGCAGTTTCAAATATGGCTCGCATTGGCATTCAAGAACAAGAATTAATAAAGATCACTGGTCATATCAATATATCTTCCCTGAAACCCTATTTACAAATAAATGAAGAGCACCATTCGGAAATTCTGAATAAGTTGAGGAATACACCATGTACATCAACGAGTTCACCTCTTTTACGCACACGTCCAATATAAAACACTAACACCAACCACTAAAACATTAAAATTTGAAAATTGTACTTTCAATAATTGTTTCTTTTAAAATTATTCAGTCCACACCTGTGGAGTAACGGTTAGCATGCCTAGCCGCGAAACCAGGTGGCCCGGGTTCGATTCCCGGTTGGGGCAAGTTACCTGTTGAGGTTCTTTCCGGGGTTTTCCCTCAACCCAATATGAGTAAATGCTGGGTAACTTTCGGTGTTGGACCCCGGACTCATTTCACCGGCATTACCACCTTCATCTCATTCAGATGCTAAATAACCTGAGCTGTTGATAAAGCGTCGTAAAATAACCTACTAAAATAAATAAAAATAAAATTATTCATGTTTATTTTTATGTCATCATCGTTAATTAAAACTTTTCTTGTTTATTTCATCATCCCTAATTAAAACTTTTCTAACACTTGTTTATATTATTTAGGTTATGTTTGTTATAGCTTCTGCTATATGATATTGTGGATAGTCACGTATCAGAGATTGTTTAATACTAAGATTTATTGAAAATCATCTGTCAAGTGACGTTGATTACTGGGATCCGGATGATTGAAGTGGAATGCAAATGTTTTAATAAAAATGAAACTGAATCAACAAAGCCTTTTTGACTAGTAACCGTCCACAGAGTTCAATGAAGATTCCATAGTTGGCACAACTGATAACAAGAAAACATAATTATAAAACACTACTGCCATCTAGCGTAATGTTGAGATGGTACAATAATACATTTGACGACAGTTGTATTTTCATGAGCCAATTAATATTTTATTGTATTATAGTACTTTGTTACTTCTAATCTTTATATACTTTCTTCTAATCGTGTAATAATCAATTAAATCCCACTCGAGTTTTGATTTTCTCTAGATAAATCAAAACTTCTATTGAGATTACTGTTGACTATTACACTCTTACTACGTCATACTACTCTTGACCAATAAAACGGTACGAAAGGACATATTTCAACCAATCATGGCTGCTTATCGCACAATTTTATCGCGTCCCTAGCATTTGTTTAATTTTATCACGTCCCTAGCATTTGTTTAATTTTATCGCGTCCCTAGCATTTGTTTCTTTGTTTGCCAACATTTGAAACTGCGCTGGTCTGGATGTCAATATATATATATATATATATATATATATATATATATATATATATATATATATAAAATTACAAACCACTCCAGTTGATGCACAGCAGTTTCAAATATGACTCGCATTGGCATTCAAGAACAAGAATTAATAAAAATCACTGACCATACCTATGCATCTTCTGAAATCCGATTTACAAATAAACGAAGAGCATCATTCGGAAATCCTGAATAAATTGAATACACATGTAGGCCTAAATCAACGAGTTCCACTTCTATTACGCACACGTCCAATATAACATCAATTGAACCACCAACCACATTCAAATTTGAAAATTGTACATTCAATAATTATTCCTTTTAAAATTATTCATGTTTATTTTTTATGTCATCGTCGTTGATTAAAACTTTTCTAACACTTGTGTATATTAGTTAGGTTATGTTATAGCTTTTGCTATATGATATTATGGATAGTCACGTATCAGGGATTGTTTAATATTAAGATTTATTGAAAATCATCTGTCAAGTGACGTTGATTACTGGGATTCGGATAATTGAAGTGGAATGTTGCATTTTAATAAAAATGAAACTGAATCAACAAAGCCTTCTTGACTAGTAACATTGCCATCGTGTATAATAGATCGAGAACTTCTCGACGACAAGGCATTGCTCACTACTGCCATCTAGCATGCATCTAGCGTAATATTTATAATGTTGAGATGGTACAATAATACATTTGAAGACAGTTGTATTTTCGTAAGTCAATTAATATTTTATTGTATTGGAGTACTTCGTTACTTCTAATCTTTATATACTTTCTACTAATCGTGTAATAGTCAATTAAATCCCACTCGAGTTTTGATTTTCTCTAGATAAATCAAAACTTCTAGTGAGATTACTGTTGATAAAACTAAGTCAAAATTATTAATTTTCTTGCGACCAAGATACTTAATTTTCTAAAACACAAAGCACTTCACACACTGTCCAATTTATGTGAATTGTAACCATAATAAACGAAATATTCCGATTTGCTACGTCGGCAAGTAGAAAACAAAAACTTGCATTATCGTTTCCAGTCCTATATTATTGTCGACAGGCGACAAAATTCGAATTTAGTGAGCGCAAAGAAGTCTACCAACACTTCCTGTAACTTCCGCGCCGATCGTATTGCAGCGTTCTCGTGGCAAAATGTCAAAATCTTATACACGTGCGGAGTAGATGATAAGCGGACTTCTTTTTCTGATCATAATCGGCTCTTTTAACCTCAACTTCCATCCACCATAACGTCCCTAAATTTTACTGTAAATTTTAAACTAAACAACAATGTAACTTTATTATCTCAACAATAGGATTTGCTCTCCACACAGTAACACAGTATTCGTTAGTGCACTCCTCTGACGACAATGACAATTTACTTGGACTATTACGAACAACAATGAACTGTTAACCTTAACTAATATTTACAAAGCACTATTTACAACACAGAACGGTCAGTTCTCTGTTCACAGCTCGTTTGTCTTGGCTAGTTCTTCTAGCTCAGTCACTCGCGTTCATAGAATCTCGAACCACAGACCTTCAGAGACGATGCGCTGAACTTCGAACTCAGGTCCCGCAACTGCGGTCCACTGCACTCGAACTCCGGGCTTCAGGCTCCACAGTTACGGACACAACTCAAGTCGCGCTCTGGTCTCGAAGCTGGCTTCACTGCTACACAAAACTGGCTTACTGACTGACTGACTGACTGACTGACTGACTGATTGACTGACGTTCACTTGCGTCTTCTCTTTTATAACCAAACTATAGTTTCTGGAGAGTTCGCCAAAGATTCCACTCTCGAATTATCTGGATATCTCCACTTCGACGGACTTCTGGAAGATTCGGGAGGGTCCGTCCCCCCCTTCACTCCGCACGTAGCAGTTTGCTTCCTTCAATTCTCGGCAAGCACCAGATGCGCGCGCAACCTCCCCTCGCGCGTCGCAGTAGTATACCGCCCTTCTACCCTCTCAGCATCCAGACGCTCCTCTCGCCGCCACACCTAAGCGAGCAACGGACACGCGTTCGAACCCCGGTGTAGCTGTCACATTACATTTGTAAGAGTCAGCAATGCATTTAATTAGGGAACGTTTTGTAGGTATATATCTAATGCTCTTCATTTAAATCAAGTTGTTTTCTATCTTGCTTCCCAGTATTTAGATGTAAGACTTTTATTTTCTTGAAGTGCTTCACAATGTGTTCAATTATTCATATCCATTTCTTCTTCTTCTTCTTCTTGAGATAACAATACACAATTTGGAGTAGACAGGATGCCAAGCCTATGTAAATGTTTATTCAGGCAATCATAACATGTAAGGAGTCTAAACATGGCCACAGCAGATTTACGTCATAGGTCAGGAATGAAATGAGATCTTTCAAGTAAATGTTTCTAATGGAACTTTTCTGTAGAATTTAATATTTGGACATAATAATTATTTTTAATTTTATTTTTAATAACCTGTTTTATTTAATAATATGAAAAATTATAGTTTTTTTGTTGAATTTTAATGCCTTTCTTTGCTAGAATGTCTGCTCTCTCATTACCGCTTATACCACAATATGCGAGAATCCACTAAAGAACTATGATTTTATTTAAACTTTGGATTTGTTTAATGATTGGAAGGATTTTGTTTTTATTTTTTCCGTTTTTTTATTCATTTGTTGATATTATTGATTGTATTTTGGTTCTAGGGTCACTTAATATAACTATATTCTTGCAATGATAAATCCAAAGAAATAAATTTTGAAGGGATGTACAAATTTAATAGCTTTCACTTCTCCATCAAAATGTGTGGTATTGTGGTGAAGTGCTTTGTTGATTGCACTGGCTACATGTTGTCAGATTGCAATAAATAAAATACAGAGTGTAACTAAATTCAATGCCCAAACTTCTAGGGGTGATAGAAGAGACTAAAACGAACGTTTTTTTTTTTTTTTTTTTTTTTTTGTTAAGGGAAGACTCCACTGAAAATCATGAAAATGTTTCCTAATTTTTTTTTTTTTTTTTAGCTATTTCACTTATTCAGAATTTATATTTTCATACCCCAAATGGATTCAGCTCAATTCTGATTACAAATACTCGTATATTTACACTTTTTAAATTAACGCTGGAAGGGGGCGTGGAATTTAAAGAGCTGTCAAAATTTTTTTTCATCGAAAAATTCTTTTTTTTTTTATTTCTGATTACAAACCTAGTAACTTTTTGTTCGCTCCCTGAAGCTACTAGATGAATGTAGCGGAGGAGAATATTAATTTACATAAATATTCATTTTATTTTCAAATCTATTTTTCTGTGTTCATTTTTGTTGATTCAACACCAACTTTCTTATGCCAAATATTAATCAATCTGGATGAAATTTTTACTGCAAGTATTTATGAGGTAGCTGCATGTTTCTATGAATTTATTTTGTGAGAAATGCTGCTAGTTTATTTTATTAATATTTTTCTTAATGCTGCTAGTTTATTTTATTAATATTTCGAGTTTTGTTCACCGCTGGTTTAAGCACAAGATTGCTAAAAAAATAACAAGATATGTTTTTACATGCGCTAAAACATGAAATATGCATTAACTTCTCAAATATTCATATAAAATCTTGACCTTTGATTACAAATAAATTGAAATGCATTTAATAAATTTTCAACTAAGAAATAACACATGTATTTTAAAATCTCAACCCTAGTATTAAGCACAGTTTCACTCAATAATATAAGAACTTTCAACTTGATTTCAAGTGTACTGACTCAACAGTACTAGTGTTTAGAAATATCTCAGCCTCTTTGTAGACAGTGAGTGCGTGTACCATGATCTGGAATATTGTTTTCAAGATAAAGGTCAGCTTGTACGTCATATACTTCTCCAGGGATAGCATCTCGATTCTATTATTAATACAACAGCATTTGAGCAAAATAAAGGGCAAAGTGTGAATTTAGCCAATCAAAATATTTAAAATGTCAACAAAGGACAAAGGCATTTAGGTTGTTCGGCACAAAAGGTAACGTTTCCTGCTCTTTACGGCTGTCAAATAGCAATTCTCTGTTCAATTTTATTCTGTTACTGTGTACGCACAATAGATGTGCTGTTGATTCAGTAGAAATTTAAAATTTCCATGCTCAATTTCGTATAAAATTAATAACAAAATTCCTATAAAATTTATAACAAAAAATTGTACGTTCTATCTTAACACTTAATTAGACTTAAGTAGTTGAAATTTATCTAATATTGGAGAGTCTTTACTTCCATATCTTTCAAAGTTAAATTCCTCAATTTTGGGTTCACTTATCTCAGAAGTTTTAAAAGATACAAATGTAGAAAAAATGGGGCACATGTAACTTACCGTTATGTACACAACCGGCTAAATAAATTTAAAATTTCACTGAGCGATTGGCTAAAAAAAATTTTCATAATAACATTTTTTGCATTAAGTATTATTATGAATTATTTCTTTTTATTTTTGCTGAAAATCGAAATAATCTTAATGATTTAACCTACTGCATAAATGCCATCACATTGATACTGTATCTTAATTTCAGCCCTCTAGGTACAATACTTTCTGAGAAAAGTGCACAAATGTCACACAAAAGGCAAACCGACGGTGTAAAACAACTTGACATTTCCTCCGTTAAAGTAAGTACAGTGCATATTTCTTTCAGTTCTTCAGTAAAAAATCTTGGCATTCACATGGATAATAATCTAAACTGGGACATGCAAATCACAGAAACCTGCAGAAAAGTATATTCTATTATCCGTGTGCTAAAAAACATAAATATTCATCTTCCCTCTTGCTTAAAAAAAGTCACTTGTGCAGACATTTGTATTGCCCTATTTTGACTATGCTGACATTTTACTGACTGACCTTTCCAACGACAACAAAACGAAATTTCACCGTGCTCGTAATTTGTGTGTACGTTTTGTAAGCAATGTTCGTAAATATGATCATATTACCCCATCCCTGGAAGCAATAGGTTGGCTTAAACTAGATAAGAAAAGAAATTTACATTCACTTCTCCTTCTCTTCGAAATCTTGAACTCTTCTATTCCTTCGTACCTGTCGTCTAGCTTCACTTACCTTTCTTCCCACCATAATCTGAACACACGCTCTCGTCATGAAACAATAATAACAATACCATCCCATCGCACCTCCTCATACTCATCCTCTTTCACAATAGCTCTGCCAAGACTCTGGAATTCGCTACCTGCTAACATCAGGGACTGTCGAAATAAAATTGAATTCAAACACAAACTTACTAGGCACTTGGTCAGCAATTCAGACTCGTTCAGACACGGCTTCTTGTAAATAGTTCTCTTATTCTAGCACAAAATATTTCAATATCCGGTAATTTAATCACTATATAATTTTATTCTAGGTTTAATTTTTACTTAAGTAAAAAAAATCTTTCTTTGTTCTTAACTTCTAAAATAAACAGTCTAGCCTTTATTAATCAGTTAATCTTTAGTACTTTAATTTTTATTATATTTGTAAATTTAATATTAATTGTAATTATATTCTTAATATTGTAGCATTAGGTCTAGTAAAAGTGCAGTACGGTATATATACTATATATATACAAATGGCTTTTAAGGAACCCGAAGGTTCATTGCCGCCCTCACATAAGCCCGCCATCGGTCCCTATCCTGTGCAAGATTAAGCCAGTCTCTATCATCATACCCCACCTCCCTCAAATACATTTTAATATTATCCTCCCATCTACGTCTCGGCCTCCCTAAAGGTCTTTTTCCCTCCGGTCTCCCAACTAACACTCTATATGCATTTCTGGATTCGCCCATACGTGCTACATGCCCTGCCCATCTCAAACGTCTGGATTTCAAGTTCCTAATTATGTCAGGTGAAGAATACAATGCGTGCAGTTCTGTGTTGTGTAACTTTCTCCATTCTCCTGTAACTTCATCCCGCTTAGCCCCAAATATTTTCCTAAGCACCTTATTCTCAAACACCCTTAACCTATGTTCCTCTCTCAGAGTGAGAGTCCAAGTTTCACAGCCATATAGAAGAACCGGTATTATAACTGTTTTATAAATTCTAACTTTCAGATTTTTGGACAGCATACTGGATGATAAGAGCTTCTCAACCGAATAATAACACGCATTTCCCATATTTATTCTGCGTTTAATTTCCTCCCGAGTGTCATTTATATTTGTTACTGTTGCTCCAAGATATTTGAATTTTTCCACCTCTTCGAAGGATAAATCTCCAATATTTATATTTCCATTTCGTACAATATTCCCGTCACGAGACATAATCATATACTTTGTCTTTTCGGGATTTACTTCCAAACCGATCGCTTTACTTGCTTCAAGTAAAATTTCCGTGTTTTCCCTAACCGTTTGTGTATTTTCTCCTAACACATTCACGTCATCTGCATAGACAAGAAGCTGATGTAGCCCGTTCAATTCCAAACCCTGCCTGTTATCCTGAACTTTCCTAATGGCATATTCTAAAGCGAAGTTAAAAAGTAAAGGTGATAGTGCATCTCCCTGCTTTAGCCCGCAGTGAATTGGAAAAGGATCAGATAGAAACTGACCTATACGGACTCTGCTGTATGTTTCACTGAGACACATTTAAATTAATCGAACTAGTTTCTTGGGAATACCAAATTCAATAAGAATATCATATAATACTTCCCTCTTAACCGAGTCATATGCCTTTTTGAAATCTATGAATAACTGATGTACTGTACCCTTATACTCCCATTTTTTCTCCATTATCTGCCGAATACAAAAAATCTGATCAATAGTCGATCTATTACGCCGAAAACCGCACTGATGATCCCCAATAATTTCATCTACGTACGGAGTTAATCTCCTCAAAAGAATATTGGACAAAATTTTGTACGACGTCAACAAAAGTGATATTCCTCGAAAGTTACCACAGTTGGTTTTGTCCCCCTTTTTAAAAATAGGTACAATTATGGACTCCTTCCATTGTTCTGGTACAATTTCCTTTTCCCAAATAGCAAGTACAAGTTTATAAATTTCGCTATATAATGCACTTCCACCCTCTTGTATTAATTCTGCTGGAATTTGATCGATACCTGGAGACTTGTACTTTTTCAGATTTTCTATCGCAATTTCGACTTCTGAAAGGGTGGGTTCGGGTATAAATGGCTCAGCAGTTTGTATTTCAATATCGTCCCGATCATTTCTATTTGGCCTATGTACATTTAGTAGTTGCGCAAAATAGTTTTTCCATCTGTTTAGGATTGATGGAGGGTCTGCAAGCAAGTCACCATTCTCATCCTTGATCACGTTTACCCTTGACTGATATCCGTTCTTAAATTCCTTTATACCCTTATATAAATCTCGAATGTTTTTATTCTTACTATTTGTTTCTACCTCATTCAGTTTTTCCTTCAAGTAACCTCTCTTTTTATTCCTAAGTGTACGACTTGCTTCCCGTCTTTCATTGAAATAATTATCTCTCTTCTCCTCAACTGGATCCTGTAAGAATTTCAATTTTGCCTGTTTCCTTCTTTCTACTACCATGCAACAATCTTCATCAAACCACGGTTTCTTTTTCTTAGTTTCATAATAACCTATGCTCTGCTCAGCTGCAATTTTGATACTATCTCTGATATTTTCCCACACGCTATTAACATCTAATTCTTTCTCAACTTCGTCGGAACTTTCTAAAGTGGCAAACCTATTCGAAATTTCGACCTGATAATTTTGCTTAGCTTCCTCGTCCTTTAATTTAAAAATATTGAATTTAATTTAAAAAGTAAAGGTGATAGTGCATCTCCCTGCTTTAGCCCGCAGTGAATTGGAAAAGGATCAGATAGAAACTGACCTATACGGACTCTGCTGTATATTTCACTGAGACACATTTTAATTAATCGAACTAGTTTCTTGGGAATACCAAATTCAATAAGAATATCATATAATACTTCCCTCTTAACGAAGTCATAAATATATACATATATATATATATATATATATATAGATGGATTTATTGAGCATTATTATGCATACAGATGTATTATATTATGATAATTTTCTCTTAAATCTAATGCACGGGTCTTCTGACTGTACGTGCTTTGTACCTAAAACAAATCCTACTTTGTAGGTTCCCCCCCCCATCTATGATTATATCCAACCACTCTCTAAAAGAACATAAATATTAAAATGAAAATGGCACAAACAAAACACATTATATATTATATCCTAACCTAAACAGACATAAAAGTGTATAATTGAGTATCCCTTCCCCAGTTCGCGTCACAAACTTCAACAGCTGAAGTTCTAATCTGTCTCGCCTTCAAGAGGAACAATCCAGTCTTTTCTATGTAGGCTTAGTAGTGAAGGTGATGGTATTACTAGTGGAGTTAATAGTAGGAATAGTATACATAGGAGTGGAGTTGATGGTAGAACATTAGTAGTAGTAGTAGTAGTAGTAGTAGTAATAGTTACAAATATGGTTTTTAAGGAATCTATCCTGAACAAGATTAATCAATCCATCCTATCAATACCATCATATCCCACCTCCCTCAAATCTATTTTAATATTATCCTCCCATCTACGTCTCGGCCTTCCCAAAGGTCTTTTCCCTCAGATCTTCCAACTAACACTCTATATGCATTCACCCATACATGCTACATGCCCTGCCCATCTCAAACCTCTGGATTTTATGTTCCTAATTATGTTAGTTGAAGAATACAATGCTTGCAGTTCTGCGTTGTGTAACTTTCTCCATTCTCCTGTAACTTCATCCCTCTTAGCACCAAATATTTTCTAAGCATCTTATTCTCGAAAACCCTTAACCTCTGTTCCTCCTTCGAAATGAGAGTCCAAGTTTCATAACCGGTAATATAACTGTTTTATAAATTCTAGCTCTCAGCTTTTTCGAGAGCAAATAGGATGATAAAAGCTTCTCAACCTAATAATAACAGACATTTCCCATTTATTCTACGTTTAATTTCCTCTCGAGTAACATTTATATTTGTTACTGTTGCTCCAAGATACTTGAATTTTTCCATCTTTTCAAAGGATGAATTTCCAATTTTTTATAGTTCAATTTCGTACTATGTTGTGGTGACGAGACATAATCATACACGCTTTTTTTGGGGTTTACTTCCAAGCCTATTTCCTTCCTTGCTTCAAGAGTAGTAGTAGCAGTAGTAGTAGTAGTAGTAGTAGTAGTAGTAGTAGTAGTAGCAGCAGTAGTAGCAATAGTAGTAGTAGTAAATATGATAGAAATGTAAGTGGTATTAAAAGTTATTGTGGTGGTATAGTGGTAGCAGTGTAGTAACAGTATACATGGTAATAATAATAATAATAATAATAATAATAATAATAATAATAATTGCTGGTTAATATAAGCAAATTCACTACTATTTGTTTTCAGTCATCAGTATCAAATTTTTAATTTAGACTTCTTTCCCAATTATGACTAATATGTTAATTATAAGCTGGCAATGTAGGCGGTTCCCTGTAAACGCTGTTTGATAAAGAAAATTCTGTTTGTTGTACATTGTTTTTGACATTTGATACACCCCTACTAAATGGTAAAGGTTGAAGTTCAAAATTGTGATTACGTAATATGCCTTTTAATGTACAAAAACACACACAGACTCACATGAATCCGTGATGGGATGATGGTGAGTAGGCCGCATCAGGTCACAATCTACGTCACTGCTGCCTTTTGTACTTTCTTTGTTTTGTACAGAGAAATTAATCATCTACTTCCTGATTTTAACGTAAAATTGTCTTCAGGCGTAGGCGTTAAGTTTCGAGTATTTCAGTTACGGTGACTGCGTACATATCCCACTCCCAGTAAAATAGTGTCGTAACTCGAAAATTGTGACTTGTAAATATATGCTACAGTGGGTGATCTAATTATTAGGGACACTTGGTAAAAGTAGGAATTTCATCTTCAAATTCACATAAAACACAGGTAATTTGGATTTTCTCAACTGGAAAAGCTTTATTACTCTAAATAGTGTTTTATAAACAATATTATTACGTATTTAAGTGTGTAATAATGAATATGGAAAGAAATAAACAAGAAAACTAATATTTTGTCACATATGTCTTTGCAGCAATTACAGTTTTAACTCTCTTTGGCATACTAGAAATGCATTGGATACCATTTTTTTTTAATTTCCTTGCTGTGGTGCCATACATTGATCATTTTTTCTATTAAAGATTATTTATTTGTAATAATTTCTGGATGAACTTACCTCTTCATTAGCTCCCAAATATTTCCAAGCAGATTAAGGTCCGGAGAGTTACCAGGCCAATCCAAACCCTAATTTAGTTGTCAGACAGGAATTTTGTCACCTTATTTGCCTTGTGACAGGGCGCAGATTCGTGAATGAACACAAAATCACCATCTAGAAGCCATTCACGGACTTGTGAAAGAAGCCGTTCCTTCAGAACCTTTATGCATTGATATTGCCTCATTATTCCTTGAACAAAATACAGGCCACCAGTTCCATGACCACTAATCACAGACCACACCATGATGCTTAGAGTATGTTTAACAGTCTTCTACATAAAAAGGCGCCAATGAGAGATGCTGGAATCAACATTTCTTCTATGACAACCCATCGGAGGAACAAAGAGTTTGGGTTTTCATGTCGCACTCCAACCAAGAAACCATTCCTGAAACCATACATGGTGAAGAAGCGTCTCTCTTGGGCAAAACAGCATCAATCTTGGACTATGGATGATTGGAAAAAAGTGAGTTGTTTGTCATTCACATGATTTGTTTGTTAGTCACAATTTTACTTTGTGAAAATGTGTTTTATGTACTGTTTATTTCTTTTTTCAGGTGTGTTTTTCAGATGAATCTACCATACCGATATTTGTTGACAAATCTATGTTCGTTAGAAGGCGTAAATGTGAAAAGTACAATAATGACTGTATTATGAAAACTGTTAAACATCCTCTAAGCCTCATGGTGTGGTCTGTGATTAGTGGTCATGGAACTGGTCGCCTGTATTTTGTTCAAGGAATGACGGGATAATATCAATACATAAAGGTTCTGAAGGAACGGCTTCTTTCACAAGTACGTGAATAGTTTCCAGATGGTTATTTTGTGTTCATGTATGACTCTGCGCCCTGTCACAAGGCAAATAAGTTGACAAAATTCCTGTCTAACAACAAAATTAAGGTTCTGGATTGGCCTGGTAACTCTCTGGATCTTAATCCGATTGAAAATATTTGGGAGCTAATGCAGAGGCAAGTTCATCCAAAAATTATTACAAATAAATAATCTTTAATAGAAAAACTGATCAATGTGTGGCATCACGGTCAAGAAATTAAAAACAATTGTATCCAATGCGTTTTTTTATAGTATGCCAAATAGAGTTAAAGCTGTAATTGCTGCAAAGGGATGTGTGACAAAATATGTTTTCTTGTTTACTTCATTCCATATTCATTATTACACAATTAAATATGTAATAATATTGTTTATAAAACACTATTTAGAGTAATAAAGCTTTTCCAGTTGAGAAAATCCAAATTAATTGTGCTTTATGTGAATTTTAAGATGAAATTTCTACTTTTACCAAGTGTCCCTAATAATTTGATCACCCACTGTATTTCCTTGTAAAATACTGGTGTAAAAATATTTTAATAAATAGGTTCCAAAACCTTGGATAATTTACAATTTTATTATAGAATTTCATATTTCCAACTGGTACAGACTTGCAGAACTGTAGCTCCTGAGAGCGACTGATTTCCTACACTTTCTTACCCCACCCAGCTTTTCTACCAGTGCAGTCATGACGTTCTAGTTACGCTCGGCTGCTTCAACATTCATTCTCGCGGCGGCAGGTATACAATACGTTATCAAGAATTACAAATGAACAGATAATAAAATCCTTAGGAACATACCTTTAGAAAGGAAGAGAAAAATGAACGAGGGAAATACATCAATTAAAAGACACGTAAAATAAATTTTAAAATGTATATGTGCATATAATGTAAGAAGGTCTCCCTATGTACATATCGTCCTATTACTAGTAAAGCCGATTAAATCTACTTTTTGTGTAAAATAAGTTAAGTACAGTCCCCGACTTGTCTTTCCGTTCTCTGTATTCTACTAAAATGAAAAAAGTCCGAAATGTTGCATGCAGGCAACAAACCAATTACTTTATTTCAAGAATTTATTATGATTTTTCCTGCATTAATAAAGTTTTAGTTCCTGTTTTTACTAAACTTGTATTACTGGTCTTAAATGGTTTTATTAGTAATAGGACGATAAATAAATTGTACGTTGATAAGTGAGTGATAGCTATATGACCGGATGTCAATGCTGTCATTCAACATTGTAACGCACTCTAGCTAAATAAATATATATATATATATATATATATATATATATATATATATATAAATAGATAAATAGATAAATAAATAAATAGATAAATAGATAAATAATAAATAAAAAAATAAATAAATAAATAAATAAGTAAAAAGTAAGTAAATAAGTAAATATGTGAATAAATAAATAAGTAAATAAATAAGAAAATAAATAAGTAAATAATTAAATAAGTAAACAAACAAACAAACAAATAATACGAGTACTGAAGTTTAAAGAGAACTGGAACATGGCAAAATCTAAACCCGTGAAGGAATACTACTTCCAAAGGAAATGGGAATATGATTATTTTGTTGTTGAAGACAAAATAATTCCTTGTTTACTGTGTCCCATGCAATTTATTTCCACTCGTCATGTCAATATTAAACCACATTTCAACAAAGTCCATATTAAGAATTATGGAATGCACAAACTTTCGGGTAAATTCATTATTACGAATTTTATAATGATTATTTATTTATATACTGTTAAATTAAGGAAGTCACTCGTTGTGTTCATTTTGAATTGAAATTAATAGTGACTTTCAAGGTTCATTACTTAAATGTTATAAATTTATGTTTCTGTAGGTGATGATAGGAGGAAAGTTTTCGAAAATCTAAAACAGGTTAGGTGCAAAGAAATCTCAAAGAAACTATCGACAGGAAATCTAGCATAATTATAAACCTTGAAATGAGGTAACGCATTATAAAAACAATGAATTTATTACAATCCTGTTTGAAAATTACATGCCGCCACTGATCGGCCAGAGAATGTAAATAACTCTACGCGGAAGTCGATCATCCCCAATAGAAGTGGAGTGAGGCTGACTTCATACTTCCCCTACTTACGAGTTCGGCAGGCCTGAACTAGTAAAACAGTACTGGAAATAATTTACGAAAATAATATGCGATTTTCGACTTACGACAGTATTTCACTGGAAGTGCGACATTAAACTGAAATTGCATTGTCACTGTAAATATAAACACTTAAAAAAAAGATTTTGGCAATTCGGCTTTCCAGATCTTAGAAGTAAAACTTGAGAAAAAGTAGATGTATGCAGTCATGTAACATGACATAGAGTACTAATTTATTTTAATATTTTTTTTCATTTTCATATAGCCTATAGGTAAGTACGTGCTTCGTATTTGTTATTTAATACTGTATTGTGTATTTTCCATTTTATACGTAGGTATTTCATATTTTTATGTATCTTGATTACACAACTTTTAACACTGTATCACTTCGGAATATGTATGATAAGGACATTTTTGTGTTAAATTTTAACGTACCTTGTTAACATGTTTCGACCTATTTTCGGTCATCTTCGGAACTGGTCGTTGTTGGTCCTGGCGCCTCTTGTTTCCTGTGTGGGTGCGTTCGTAGTGTAGAGTCAAAGAGTGTATGTGTTTTGAAATTGAGTTGTATGTTGAGAATATCGTTGGGGTGTGTTTTCGTGTGTCTGTATATTTCATATTGTTCTAGTGTGTTGAGTTTCTAGCTTTTTGGTTGGAAGTGCAGTATTTCCATATCTGTGTTGATGTCTCTGTAGATGTGGTTAGCATTTGTGATGTGTTCTGCATATGTGGAGGTGTTGTGTAATTTTGTTATGGCTGTGATGTGTTCTTTGTAACGTGTTTGAAATGATCTGCCTGTCTGTCCTATGTAGAAGTTGTTGCAGGTATTACATTTGAGTTTGTATACGCCTGTGTGGTTGTATTTGTTTGTGTGTTGAGATGTTTTTGTAGAGTGTTATTTGTTCTGTATGCCATGTTGTAGTTTAATTTTTTGAATGAGGTTGCAGTTTTATGTGTGTTTTTGTTTTCGTGTGATGTATTTTTTTTGTGTTCTTGTGTTTGTGTTGTATTCTTATGTTTTTTGTGGTTTTGTTTTGTCTTACGTATTATGTTGTCTATTATGTTAGGGTTGTATCCATTTTCTTGTGCTATCTATTTTATTGTGTTTAGTTCTTCGTTGTAATCCTGTAATCCTGTTGGTTCATACTTTTTAACCTGGTCAGAAGTTATATCAACTTTAGTAAATGTAAATGTAGGTATGCTATTGTGTAACATTATAGAATTCACTTTAACATCTTAATTTCCTTATGAGCTTTGTATTTTTACATGTCTGTATATTACATTTTATACGTAATTCATATTTTTAACTTGGAAACATTTGTTCAAGTATAAGCTAACAAAATGGAAGATCTGAAATTGCTCATAATATGAGCGAAAACGTTTGTCTGAAGTTGTAAATAGAATATAATTCATAGACAAGTTAGAAGAAGGAAAATAAAATAAACATGAGTAGAATATAACTTTTCTGAATATGTCTGTAAAGCCTTTGTTTTTGTGAACCGACTCATGCAACGTGCAAGGTGAGCCTCAGAAAAACCAAGGATTAATTTAAACTTTTGTTAAAACTCCTATTGCGCTGTGAATTCAATGATCATTCCAACATCTGGTTATGTAGTCTTTTATGCACCTTGACGTAGGACATTATTGTTATTGTTGTTATTATTATTATTATTATTATTATTATTATTATTATTATCCAAAACTTTTGTTATTTCTTCTCACGGAAAACTACTTCCCAAAAATTTAATTATTCTCTTAGTAATGTCGTAATTACTAAGAAAGATTGTATTAGAGATCTTAGTGTCTTACTTGATTCAAAATTATATTTTCATGATCATGTGCAACATATTTATACCCATTCATTAAGAATGCTTGGTATAATCAGATCTATAACTTATTCTTTTTCTACTCCTATGTGTTTACTAATTTTATACTATACATTGGTTAGATCCAAGCTTGAATATGCATCTGTTGTACGTAACTCCATTACTTCCACTGACTCGGCTAAATGGGAGAATATTCAAAGAAAATTTATTTCCCTGTGTTCTTATAGATTTTTACCAAATTCAGATTATAACTATGAGACTAATTGAAGATATTTCAATTGCGGTAGTTTGTTCACCAGACGTCAGGATCTTGATTATTTATTTTTTTGTAAAGTCATTAAGGGTGATATTGATTGTGAATCCTTCATAAGCAATATCAGTTTTCATATTCCTGCTAAGGGTTTAAGATTTCATAAAATGTTTTATAATAGGAATTCTAAATCTCTGTCTCCGGTCTGCAGATGTATTAAATATGCTAATTTGCATGGATTGAACTTGGATCCAATTAATGTGTAATATATCTTTTGAGTTTTTATGTCAGCTTTATTAATTTATGCCATTGTCAAGATATGTATCATACTATTCTTGTCAATTCATATCTTTACAATATTACTTATATTATTCCAGTCTTCATTTGTTTGATTTCATTAATACATTTGTAATTCACTCTATTCAATTGCCATTATTTTATTTATCTCACTGAATTAATTTTAATAATTATTATTTGTGCTATTTATTTTGTTGCATTTGGTCAATTGATTATGTAGACTATTATATTGATTGTATTTCATCTCACTGCTATTTTCTATCATTCATTCTCATCATCATTTGTTGTTTTGTTTGTACCTTGTGCTAAACTGTAATTGGCCTTGTGCTATTGTTTCGCACATTAATATTATAAATAAATAAAATAAATAATTAAAATAAATTATTATTATTATTATTATTATTATTATTATTATTATTATTATTATTATTTTAAATATCTTGGAGCAACAGTAACACATATAAATGATACTCGGGAGGAAATTAAACACAGAATAAATAAGGGAAATGCCTGTTATTATTCGCAGTGGCGGCTCGTGAACTTGTGGATTGGGGGCGCTGCAGTAGATTTTGGTATATACAAATTTCACTTCAATCTTCTCCGCAAGGGAAAGTTGAGAAAAATTAATATTCTGTAATTCACACACACACTCATGCTTGCACATTTGCACTGGTTAAGTTACGGAACTAAGATGTCACACCAAAGCAACACTCGGATATACTGATGGTCAACAATTTTCTAAAACTGGAAAGAAGTCTCTTTCGTATTTAACATGCTATATCAAAAGGATTCTACTCGCGCAAACATTTTGAGTTGAGGAGGCTGGATATATAATAATAAGGCAAAAGAGGATATTAATTTCGTTATATTAATTCGATAATATTCTACAACAATAAGTATGTAAAGAGAAAATAAAAATTTTGTCATTAAGTTTCAAGGGAATAGAGATTCCATTTGATGCAGCATTACAATAGCGGTATGGGAGGGGAGGAAAGACTTTCCCTTGTCGCCTGACTCTGCAAGCCACTGCAGCGAAATATGGGTTTCAAACAGCGGCAGTTTCCCTCTGCTTCCCTTCACCTCTCTACCCCCAAACCAAGCAAGACACACTCTCTGTGAGCTGTCCCACCCTGCAGATCCCAGGACGACTTTGAATGCAGTGTCAATTCCAGTACAGTCGATGGGCAAAAAGATTATGCATAAGATAATAATACAAATTCCCGGCCAGATGAAATATAAAGCAATTTACTTAAGAAAAGCTAAAAAAAATTATTCGACAAATTAAAATTAAAATTATTTTTATTTTCTTGACAAAGCAGGGAGTGCTGCAGCTCCGCAACTCTTATGGGCGAGCCGCCCCAGATTATTCGGTTAAGAAGCTTTTATCGTCCAGTCTGCTGTCAAAAAATCTGAAAGTCAGAATTTATAAAACAGTTATATTACCGGTTGTTCTTTATGGTTGTGAAACTTGTCCTCTCACTTTGAGAGAGGAACATAGGTTAAGGGTGTTTGAGAATAAGGTGCTTAGAAAAATATTTAAGGCTAAGAGTGATGAAGTTACAGGAGAATGGAGAAAGATACAGAACACAGAACTGCACGCATTGTATTCTTCACCTGACATAATTAGGAACATTAAATCCAGACGTTTGAGATGGGCAGGGCATGTAGCACGTATGAGCGATTCCAGAAATGCATATAGAGTGTTAGTTGGGAGGACGGAGGGAAAAAGACCTTTAGGAAGGCCGAGACCTAGATGGGAAGATAATATTAAAATGGATTTGAGGAGATGGGATATGATGATAGAGACTGGATTAATCTTGCTCAGGATAGGGACCGATGGCGGGCTTATGTGAGGGCGGCAATGAACTTCCGGGTTCCTTAAAAGCCAGTAAGTAAGTATTATTATTATTATTATTATTATTATTATTATTATTATTATTAGTACTATTAATTACGTAAATACTCTTTAGTGAAGATCAACTCTTATTTATACTTTAAATTATAATATCCTATACAGTCACACTCGGCGAATATTCTTCTGCGAATATTGAATCGACGTTTATATTGTAAAATGGAAGAACAGTTGGAAGAAGAGCAGTTTCGCTTCAGGAAGGGAAAAGGTACGAGAGATGCAATTGGACTGCTAACGAAGAGTCGGCGAAAGATAAAGAAGTTTATATAATAATAATAATAATAATAATAATAATAATAATAATAATAATAATAATAATAATAATTTCTTTATATAGTACTTGTATTTGTAGATTTAGAAAGGGCGTTTTACAGAGTGGATTGGAATAAACTGACGGGGATCCTAAAGCAAATTGGCGTGGATTAGAAAGAGAGGAGGCTGCTCTGTAACCTTTATATGAAACGAGTCAAAGTCAGGATAGGAGAAGAAATGTCAGAAGGAAGTGAAATAGGGAGAGAATACGACAACAATGCCCTTTATCACCTACCATGTTCAACGTCTACTTTGAGGTTTAGTAAAGAACTGTTTTCAGAACATGGGAGGAGTGATAGTAGGAGGAAGAAGAATGAATTGTATAAGATTTGCTGATGATATTGCGTTGTTAGCAAAAGAGGAGATGATAATAAGGGATATGCTACTGGAGCTAAATGACAACTGTGAACAGTATGGAATGAAGATAAATGCCAACAAGATGAAGACCATGGTCATAGGTAAAAAAGTATAGAAGGTAAACCTGCGAATTCTAAATGAGGCAGTAGAGCAAGTGGACAGCTTCAAATACTTGGGGTGTACTACAAGCAGTAACATGAGCTGGTGCCAGGAAGTCAAAAGGAGGATAGCAATGGCAAAGCAAGCTTTTAATAGAAAAAGGAGCACCTTCTGCGGACGTCTGGAGAAAGAACTTGAAGAGACTAGTGAAGTGCTTTGTGTGGAGTGTAGCATTGTATGGAACAGAAACATGGATATTACGACGAATTGAAGAGAAGCGACTAGAAGAATTTGAAATGTGGATTTGAAGGAGGATAGAGCGTGTGAAGTGGACAGACAGAATAAGAGACGAAGCTGTGTTGGAAAGAGTGGATGAAGAAAGAATGATGCTGAAACTTATTAGAAAGAGGAAAAGGAATTGGCTGGGTCACTGGTTGAGAAGAAACTGTCTACTGAAAGATGCACTGGAAGGAATGGTAAACGTGAGAAGAGTTCAGGGCAGAAGAAATCATATGATAGACGAAATTGAGATAAATGGATTGTATGAGGATACAAAGAGGAAGGCAGAAAATAGGAGAGACTGGAGAATGTTGGGTTTGCAGTGAAAGATCTGCCCTTGGGCAGAACACTATTAATGAATCCTGTACAGTGTAGAGGATATGGCACTATTTTAGTTAACAGAAAGCGACAAGTAGAAAGAAAGAACAAAATATTAACTTGGAAAAGATTAAAACGATATAATAAGAAATTTACTACTTAGAGAGAATTTTAATAACAAATGAATAAGTTCAAGTAATTTATAGTTTGTGATAGAATTGCATGATACAATAAAACTATTTTTAAAAACCAAATTTAAATTCTCGACTTAATTTGCATCCAGTTCTCGATGTCTGATTTATACTTGAATAGGTAAGAGGAAAAACGCTGCAAGCGTCAAATTAAAATTTTACAGAAACAATAAAAGAAATACTTGATGCTTAGCGTTGTAACATTTTACCGCTACTACCTAGGTTCTACAGCGTATATCGAAGGTTGTACTTCTATTTTCAACCGACAGAGTTCACTACAGTATAAAACAGAGTAAGAGCAACGTGTTTATTATATTAAAACATTACAATAGGAAATGAAATGTTGCTTGCAGTGTTTTTCCACTTAGCTATTCAATTGTTGAGGAACTTCAATTCAGTATCAACATTTCTTATTCCGTCCAATAACATTTTTCTAATGATTGTTCGAAGAAAATGTTTTGAAAGATCAATCTCAGCTCTTATTTCAACATATTAGAACTTCGTTACTGATTTATTTTTGCAGACGAAATAATGGGTAGTAAGAATAAAGCTTAAGTACTTTCTCAAGGTTCATACTTTTGAGTATGAGCAGTTTCTGTGATTATATATTCGTAACAACTAGAATATACTCATATTCGTAAGAATAAAGACATTCTACCTAACGCGAATATATACTCATCTCTACAGCCTTCTTGATTGTTTAAAAGTTAGTATGTACTCGAGTTACCTATCCTCTGTGACCACATTGCACCGTGACGCTCAGTTTTTTTTATAGACTTTCACATGCTGTCCGCATCCTGTAGTGGTTTGTGTTTTGCTTTAAATGAATGAATAAATGAGTGAATGAATAAATAAATAAATAGATAAATAAATAAATAAATAAATAAATAAGTAAATAAATAAATGAATAAATAAATAAACATGAAAGAGAAAGTGAATCAGATAAGTGACGTTAATAAACAGGAAACAAGAAAATACTGTAGTACTGCGACATCGTCTTTACGGGATGTTGGATAGAGATTACGATCCATTTCTAGAATTCCAGTTATGCTAATTATATTTTTTTTATTATAGAGAGTTATATATATATATATATAACTTAAAGTTACAAGTAATTGAATTTGCAATTCAAATTTTACAAAATAAACTGTAATTGTTAATTATACTTAACAATACAATCTAACCTTATAATTTGATAGCCATTCATATTTTATAGGTTATGTTTTTTATGAATAACAAATACGTGTTTAACCTTTTTCACATTCACTTTTGTGAAGCGTTAAACGCTTCTGAAGTTCACGTCTTTTTCTATATTTTTCCACGAGGTACTATATCGTTCATAAATTCTGCCATTTTTTTTATTTAACTTTAATCTGAACACAAATCAACAAATATTCAGAATTGAGCCTGCTACAAACCATACTCAGAATAACATGAGAACGAACTTATAAATATGAGAATATACTAGCTTTTATTCTTATCAAGCATGAGTATATATTCTATACAAGATGGACACTTGAGTATATTCTAATATGTTCCCATGTATTGAGTATGTAAGAGTATGTAATCAAAAATGAGTAGGTACTCCAATTGTATTGTATCGTATTGTATTTATTAACATTCCATGGTATTCATACATGCTTACAGCTGGAATATGGAACAAGTCAAAAGACTTAATAATATTATAAAATCTTAATTTATAGTCACAGTCTAGATGAAATATATATATAGACGAGATTTACAATATAGTCTACTAGTTCAACACAAAGTTTTAGTATCAATTTCATGAAGTGTTATTGAATGTCATGAATTCACCTACAGAATAGAAGGCGTGAGAAATTAGGTAGTTCTTTAATTTGGCCCCAAATAATTTTATTTTTTGAGTTTCATTTTTTATATCGATAGGGAGGCTATTAAAAATATTTACTGCCATATAACGCACTCCTTTTTGATAGCACGATAGACTTGCCGATGGAGTATGAAAGTAATTTTTTGACGTGTATTTATGCTATGAAGTGCTGAATTAGTTACAAAGTTGTCACGGTTACATACGCGGAAGATTATTAATGGAAAGATATACTGACAAGCCATGGGCATTATTTGTAGTTTTTTGAAAATAGTCCTACACGATTCCCTAGATTTGGCACCTACTTTTATTCTAATTACTCTTTTTTGTAATAGAAATATATTGTTACTATCTGTGGAATTTCCCCAGAATATTATTACCGAGTGGAAGTATGCAAAGTATATTGTTTTTAAGGTAATGATATTTACTATCTTTTGCATAGATCTAATATCAAAACAAGCTGAATTTAGTTTGGGGGTATTTTCTTTAATATGATTTTTCCAATTTAACACATTATCGATTTTTAAGCCAAGAAATTTGGTTGTTGTTATTTCTAATAGGGATCTATTATTAATTATTGCGCTAGAAATTTGCGACGTTGAATTTGGACAGGATTTAAATTGAATTATGTTAGTTTTGTTACAATTTAATAATAATTTATTGACTGAGAACCAGTCACGTATTTTGAAGAGAATTTCTTCTGTTGAAGATTGGAATATGTTGGAGTTATTGGCTGTAATTACTATAGTTGTATCATCTGTAAATAATATGGGATGACCTACATCTTTTATTAGGGGGGCAAGATCATTTATAAACACTAGAAAAAGTAGGGGACCTAATAATGATCCTTGAGGAATTCCATTATTAATAGTTCCCCATGTCGATGTAGATTTCATAGTTATATTGATTTCAACTTTTTGTTTCCTATCTATGAGATATGAGTGAAACCATTGGTGTGCAACACCTTTAATTCCATAACAATCTAATTTATCTAGCAGCATTTTATGTTATCGAAGTGATGTCCCTAAAGCACCGGGCTTTTTTATTCTTACTAACAAGAGTATATAGGTACTGGAAAAAGTCCAGTATATACTATATACTCATGTTTATTCTTACCACGGATTATGTATTCGCAGACTGAAGCGTTTACTCAGTTTGGATTCAACTTGATTTTCAAGTTAGCCATACGAAGAAATTCTATCTCACACCAGGGGCTGGATATTTTCCTAACGAAGTAATTGGGACGACGTGGTTGTGCAGTTGTAACTTACGGCACAATGGTCACCACAGCGAGGAAGTCCCTGGGGGTGTTTTAGTCACACCTCTGTTTCTGCTGTTGCAAATCAGGGTGTCGCCCACACCCGCCCGACGCCCACAGGAGAGTGTCAACGCGGGTGAACTACTAATGCACCAGGAAGGGCGCAAACGATCCCTTCCTCTTCCCTGTCTGGATTCACAGAACAGAAGGAGAACAGCGTTGCTTGCGTTTATAGTTCGTCGAATCCTTACGCTTAAAATAAATAATACAGACGTGGACAAATTATTAACAAAATTGACGATTTGTATTATAATTCTGTTTACAAAATTTGACCTTTCAATTTAGACTACAGTTGACAATTTTGGATATTTCCATCATTACAGTAGACAGAAATATGCACAAAATGTCAACTGTAGTTTAAATTGAAGAGTCAAATTTGTAAAAATATATAATAAAAATCTTCAATTTTGCTAATAATTTGTAAATTAGCAAAAATGTAAAAATATAAAACAAAAATCTTCAGTTCTGCTAATAATTTGGAAATATCCAAAATGTCAACTGTAGTCCAAGTTGAAGAATCGAATTTTGTAAAAATATACAATAAAAACCTTCAGTTTTGCTAATAATTTGAAAATATGCAAAAATATCAAATGTAGTCCAAATTGAGGAGTTAAATTTTGAAAAATATTCAATACAAATCTTCAGTTTTGCTAATAATTTGGAAATACACAAAAATGTCAACTGTAGTCTAAATTGAAGAATCATATTTTGTACAAATATATAATAAAAATCTTCAATTTTGCTAATAATTTGTCCACGTCTGTATTACTGAGCCAATTTCGAACTTAAGACTAGATTATTTATAAATGAAAGGGCTCGGAAGTAGATGATCTAATAATCACATAAAAATGAGCTATACAGAGTGGTTTCAAAGTCCCGTTACTCGCTACCAGTATCTATGTTATACAGGGACATCAGTTTATTTTTAACTAGCCGTACCGTGCGCTCCGCTGCACCCGTTAGAAATAAATATAAAGTAATTACATAATTAAAATAGAACATTTGATCCAGGAAACATTCGTGTTTGATAGAAGGATAAATCGTTTAATATGTTACTTAATTTAAATTGCATCCAAATAATTAAAATGCGATCATTTTTGTCCAGAGACCACTCATTTGGTGCAATGACAATTCCTTTAACATGTTTCTTAATTTTTATTACATGCAACCATAGTTTAATGAACATTGACATCATTTAGATTTAATGTGTATATTTTATTTTACTTGTTACATGTTTCCATTTAATTATGGTAATAACTACATTTTAACCCTTGTTTTCTACGTATTCAGTAAATGGCGCTTGGGCCTCTATGGTTCTGAACCCTTCAAATAACTTATATTATATTATATTATATTATATTATATTATATTATATTATATTATATTATATTATATTATATTATATTATATTATATTATATTATATTACATTATGTAATAACATTATAGCATTATGTCCATCTAGAGAAACTACACTTTCCAATGTCGAAATAATAATTCATTATACAAATTGGTTAATTTAGCTTCCGATATTACTTCATACAAACATAGAAACATTCTCGTAGGCTATCTTTCATAGCTTTCGATTGTTGCTGTCCAAGGCCCCTTATAGACGAAGTCATTTGTTTTTTAATTCATTACACGGCCTTAGATGGCAGTTATTTTAATTTTAAAACTCATTTATCTCATTAAATATCATTCCTATCAAAATTTTTCATGGAATAACACTTATCGCAAATTATTTTAAAGAAACTTTTGTTATGTAACATTTTTCACAAAAATCAATAATAAGCGAGATATTTCGATTTATTTAGTTCAGGCCCCCTTACAACCCCCCTTTAAACAATGTATTTTGAATGCCATATAATCTAAAATCTAAGTTACAACGAACTTAATTTATATTCCAATTTTCATTGAAATCGGTTCAGCCATTATCGCGTGAAAAGGTAACAAACATACATACATACAGACAGACAGACAGACAGACATACAAACAAAAATTTCAAAAAAGCGATTTTCGGTTTCAGGGTGGTTAATTATATATGTTAGGACCAATTATTTTTGGAAAATCGAAAATTACCAGAAAAATTTCGGCTACAGATTTATTATTAGTATAGATAACATTTCTAATATTAACCTGGCTATACCTTTGGATCAATGATTAAGAACCAAAAACACCGTTTGCTACATCCTTCCACGACTGGAGTTCGATGATACTGGCGTAATATACAAACAAATCACTTTACTAAGTATAGGAGGGAAGAAAAGTAGTTCATACATTTACGTAAACTAGAAAATATCGCTATTTTGAGTTTGATAATTTTTATTAGGTTTTTGTTTAATCAAAGTACAGTACAGTATTAACAATGAGTGTTTTACTCACGAACTGAGCTTTCCATGCGGACGTATTCATTATGCAGTGTATATTATACTGTCTACAGCACATTATCGTACACTATAGAGAATGAAGTTAAATTAAAAATAATCATAATATGGATATTTAAACACATTTTTTAAATGGTGGCCGTTCATTTCGATACAGGCTTCAGTTCTAATGTGCATATTATCGCACTATAGACTATTGTACGTAATTCCAATTACCAGGTTCGTACTTCGTATCAGTAACTCATGTTGAAATAATTCTGTACCTACTCTATAAAAGAGACCTTACGTACCGTAAATTCAATCTTCACTTCTGCCCGATCCGAAAAGGTAAAATTACTCAGACATGCTATCTACTGTCTGTCCAAGTGGTTACGTCGCAGCGTCGTAGAAAGGGAGGAAATCACGTTCCAGTTAATTACTTAACGAGGCCCTTTTATTTAAGTTATTTTTTTTACAATTTTATGGGTATAATATAACGTAGACGTCCAATTCCTAACAGAAATTAATGTTCCCAGAAAAGAGCTAAAACATCCCAGAAACTAACCTTTATAGAGAGGCGAATAGAAGCAGGTGGGGGAAACCGGGGTGCGACGTAGGCAAATGGAAAATGATGCAATATCGAATGCTCTTTCGTCACTGGAAAACGCGAACATAGTTTTGGAACGTAGTGTTTAGTATGACCGTAAGTCTACTATGATTGTATATGCGGCCTTGTTAATGTTATGTTTTATTTAACGACGCTCGCAACTGCAGAGGTTATATCTGCGTCGCCGGATGTGCCGGAATTTTGTCCCGCGGGAGTTCTTTTACATGCCAGTAAATCTACTGACATGAGCCTTAAGCACACTTAAATGCCATCGACCTGGCACGGGATCGAACCCGCAACCTTGGGCATAGAAGGCCAGCGCTATACCAACTCGCCAACCAGGTAGACTATGCGGTCTTGGATCTGTGTGGAGGACGGTTGAACTTATTAGTAGAAGGGGTGGGAGTGAAGTACATTAAAAAACTCAGGTACAATAAAAATTGAAGTAAAAATAAAATGATGTCCCTGTGCATGTTTTTGTAGTCTTATAATGTTTATTGGTATGTCTAATGTGTGTTTCAGATAATTACCCCATATGGTCAATGTATGTTTTTATTTACACTGCAAGTGTGCAAGCACCGGTGGCAGTGGTATATACAATATAAACAATACACAATAAAATGATAAGCAATACACAACAAAATTTACAATACACAATACAATTTTACAACACAAATACAATTTTATACACAATACAATAAGAATACACAATACAATTTAACACAATAATAATAAAACATAAATAAAATACCTAATTTTACAACACAACCTACATAATTATGTATAGGTCCTACATAAGTTTCAATAGTCTTTCACTTTACTCTCATCTCATTCCCTGTAGTGGCACTATGACGCATTTCACTGACACTTTAGCACACATTTCACTGACACTATAGAACACATTTCATTGACGCTATAAATTGTCACTGATTGGAACTGTTCACTGCACTGTAAAACCATAACTTCACTGACTCAGCTCGCTTCACTGATACAACAGTTCAAATAAGTCAAATAATTACACCCTTATGCATACTTATAAACAGAACTACATTTAAACTAAACATTTCTAGTCTAAGACCCTCTTACACGCTATTTTTAAATAATTTACAATTCAAACCAAGGAAGTAATCAAACCAAGGAAGATACAAGTGATTACACCATTGAAGAGCGCATTATGGTGTAATCACTTGTATCGACCATATGGGGTAATTATCTGAAACACACATTAGATATACCATGGTATAGGAAGGATTCTGCTCCGTCTCTTCATAAAAGTATGGATTGTTCTTACACCAAAACACCATATTCCGCGACCGAGAGCTTCGGTAAATGGCGCACTCATCACTAAATATCACCTTACTCCGCTTTGGGATGGTGTCAAATGTTGCACATCCGTCTAAGTCAGTATCCGATAATTTGTTCAACCACATTGGTCGGTACGGGTGTAATTTTAGGTATGTTTTCATGTGCTTGAGCCTGAGGTTTGAATTGCTGTTTGAAGTCTATACGCACCTCTTCTATCGTATTTCCGGTTCGTGGCTGTCGTAAGCCCAACTGATAGTACATCTGGACCTGATCGATTAACACGCTATATTTTCGTCAAAGAATACAGCTACAATATATATATATATATATATATATATATATATATTATTTAAATTTAAATATACAGAATAAAGAATATAATTACAAAACAAACAAGAGAAATAGAAATAAAATAATACAAGCAATATAAAAAGAAGATACAGTAGTATTAACAAAATTTGAGACCGAATGAGCAGCGCTCGTGCTCGGTCGCAGTTCAGATATAATATTAAAATAAAAAAATAATAGTAATAATAAAAATAAATAAGTAAAATAAAATAGGAACTAAAATATAATTATAGCGGCAATGGAATTATATAATATAATATTAACACTAGAGAAGAATAATATCGCACGTGAAAAGTAGGACTAATATATATTTCAAAATTATAGAATACAAATATAATATAGGTTGATTAATTCATACACATAGGCTATAAATTTATTTAATCAAATTGAAGATATTAACACGTTTCTAATTTTCTTGTTATATGTTAGTGGGTTACATGTTAGAAGTTCTGGGTGTAATTTAGTTAAAGCATTGTACGACCGAGGGCCAAAATTTATGCTATGCTTTAGACCAGCAGATGTGAGACATTTAGGTTCTACTAATGTTGAATTAATATTTCGTCTTGTGTCATAATTGTGTGTCTGTAATACAAACTTATTACGATTTTTATGATAAATTTTTATCAGCGTATACTTAGAAATTTGTTCAATATTAAATACATTAAATTCAGAATAAATTAATTTAGTTGGATAATCGAAACGTTTATTCAAACAAATTTTAATTATTCGTTTTTGTAGTAAATTTAACGGACTAAGATTAATTTTTGTACTTCCGCCCCAAACAATTATACCATATTGAATGATAGACTGAATAATGGCCAAATAAACATTTCGTAGAACTCTAATGGGTAAGTAGCATCGAAGATTAACGAATTTATAAATTGTTTTACGAAGCCTCTTACACGTCAGTGAATTTAAATTTCTACATATCTTATTATCTCTAGTGTTTATTTAATATCTAATTGCAATCGCATTTGTTAAATTCAATATCATATTTCATATTATAATTAATCAGTATGTAGATTTCGTCTCTTATGGCAGACTATGCAATGCGTGGTAAGTTTATAAAAAAATATCCTAATTAATCTGTGATCTTTGGTTTGTTCTTCTGTGATTACAAAGCAATCATCATCATAAAATGACACTCGATACGAAAAGCTGTTAGAGAAGCGACATTTTTGTCTCTATATACAACACTTAAACAAGGTGTTCCGTATATGTAACTACTTGAAAACAATTCCCATGTATAGTTACAGGCTGATATACATCCATCGTTTATGCATGGTTTATTAGTAAGATCGTTGAACGTAGAAATTTGTGCATACAATATATATAATTATAAACTAGAGAAATGAAGATCTAATTTAAGATATTCTCTACGTCTACTTACATAACCCAAAAGGTTTGAGTTTCATATCATCAATAGGCTATATCATTAATACATATATTTCACTTTTAATGGTAATGTCATCAAACCACCTCACGTTTTGTAGTTCTTAATATCCAGTACACAGCTGTACTCTGAAAATTACGCACTACAAAATCAGATCTGTAAATTATTTTGTGCGAGATAGTGCGTATTTGCTTGTTTTCCGCACAGAACCAATACGCGGTAAGTGTGAAATACCATATTCAGTATTCCCAACGTAACACACATAACAATTTCCCTCTTCTTACCGATTAAGCGCGACATTCATTTTAGTGCTTTAGGCTTTTAACATATTATTTTTAGAGACGTTCAATATAGTAATAATTATAAATTGGAAACTTACCACCTAAATTGCAATGTTAATTATTGTTTTTAAATATTTGCAAAAATTAAGTAAAGTCTACTACTCCACGAAACTTATTGCATTCCTGATACAAGTAACATTAAGGATGCCGTGAAAAAATCAACAAGATTCCAGATGCCGATGTTATTACTGCAATATGTTATATAAATAATATTGTTAAAATATTAAAATGAAAAACTAAATCATTATATAACCTTACCGTTTGTTTTAAGTTCGCATTTATAGAAGTATATCACGGTCTGCTGGAGTATAGTAAACACAGAAAACATTTTATAGCAACAATGTTGAAGAAAGATATTTTGGTTTTCCGAAGTTGCCGTCATTAAACAGAAACCAACATGGAGATTTCATTGCAACTAATTAGAAATTCGTCTTTCAGGTATGTAATAAACGATCTTCGCACAAAATAACGTACGATACACGAGCGGTATGTTTGTTTTCATGTTCTCGGAAATTAAAAAAGCTCAACTGCGTTTCGCTTTTTCAATCTTTTCCTCGAACATGAAAACGTCAACATACCGCACTTGTAACGCATATTACTATTTAACAAGTCTTGAAAGTTTTTAATAACCAATTATAGACACGTTATAAAAACCACACAAATGAAGATCGACATATTGTTGTCATTATGATGTCACAGAACCTGCTCTGATTTGCTCTAAATATGTGAGAAATCCTGCAGGTCATGGCCTTCGTGTAATATTGCTTATTGTAGTGTGTGTGTTTTGTTTTATTCTGAAAAAGTCAATAGTTCTCCAATTATGTATTACTATTATGTATATTTGCCTTATGTCTACTATTTGATCAAATATGACTTAATAGTTCTCAAAGCTGACGACAGATGGATTTTGGAAAATAGGAAAATTATGTAGGAAAATTGACATTTCACTGAAAACGACTATTTTTATTAAAATCTCTGGATTGTAGGCTTCAAAATGAGGGGTCATTCATTAAAATCCGTTCAGGCGTTTTCTCCTAATTTCCATTACCATTTCAAATTTTATAATTTTATGTATAAATGTTTATACAGAGTGATTTATATAGAACTGACACATTTCTTTCTTTCTTTATTTCAAAACGAATGATGCTAGCCACAATTTGTTATACCTCAAATGTAGGGTATCTTTTGGAGATTACTAACCTCTATTGCAAATGTTGAAAATGCTTTATTTATTCGGCTGGAAATTCACTTAATGACCAGTTTTAACGTCAAATTAAACAGGAGTTTTGATTCCCTGTCACGAGATGCGCAGATGATTATTTTTTATTCTGTACATTTGTCATATTCTTTTAGAGATCCAGTTGTTTCCAATTTGTTTACCAATTCCAGTATTGTGTTTCTTTGGGGGGGGGGGATTATGAACACCAAACTCTCTCTGGTATGCCCTTTGAGTAGCTGTAATTGAATTCGTAATCCAGTATTGCTTCACAAGGAAGAGCCGTTGATTTAATGTGTACTGCATTTTCAGTGACTAAAACAAAATGTCGAAAACTACTGCCAACAATGAGGAATAAAGAATAAACATCTGCGCATCTCGTGACAGGGAATCAAAACTCCTGCTTAATTTGACGTTAAAAACTGGTCATTAAGTGAATTTTCAGCCGAAGAAATAAAGAATTTTCAACATTTGCTATAGAGGTTAGTAATCTCCCAACGATACTCTACATTTGAGGCATAACAAATTGTGGCTAGCATCATTCGTTTTGAAATAAATAAAGAAAGAAATGTGTCAGTTCTATATAAATCACTCTGTAGTATTAACAGTAATAAATCATTCATTCAATCTATGGTGACTTGTAGAGTCTCACAATCACTCGAAGCACAGAACTCTGCAATGTATAGGAGGAGTCAAATTGACTCGTCTGTTAAATCTTTCGCATGCCCGAGAGCAGTTCAGATGACTCACGAGTCAGACTCGCACTTCAGACACATTTAGAACAAGTACGATCACTCTGTGCCCGAGGACATTCTCCTTTAACTTCATCCCGTCTCGTTATTTCAACCTTGAATTACAAAGGAAAACGAAAGAAAAAACATTTTTCCCCTCATAAATTAAATGGCAAATTCCTCTCGGGGTTACTTTGTAGTTTGTGGACCATCCAAGCAGTAAATGAGCTCCATTGAATTTACATCTCTCTCCCAGATGCAGCTCCAATTTACATAAAACAGAGTTATCAATATCAGCACTTTAGGTAACAACTGAGCTGTGCACACCACTCTAAATTTAGATTCGCATATGACTTATTGTTTACTTTTTAATTCCCATTCGTTATTCTGTTTTCACATAGTTCGCGCTAAGGTTATTTCCACGGCATACACTCTGCAATTTTCCCAATCTAGGCGGACAAAAATCAAATTTCGACTTGTTTAGTTATGCATAGTTGAATATGAATTCGTGTTCTTTAACATTTGGAGAATGTTGCCAGTAATAGCGTTTACTGATTTATCAGCAACAAACTATATTTAGAAGGGTATAAACTTTGAGTTCTTCCTAACACTTCTAGCTCCGGTTCAGTCGTAGACAGAGAGTCTTACTATATGAGTGAAAAAGAGCCAATTGTTAGTGATTCATTGTGTTCAGAAAGATGGAATTTGTTCATACAGGTACGTTCTTACTAATGTAACTTCAATTACAGGTTTATGAAGTATTTTCCTTCTTACAAAAGGGTTTAAACATTATAATTGAAAAACTTATATTTTTTAAGTTCTCCAAATATAATTTGAGTTTTAGTAGAGCCAGTCACGTCCGGTTACAACAATTCTTTTACCATTTAATACAGCATCATTTTAGAGTGTTGAATCCTTGTTTTGAAGTTTGCGCGTTCTTGCGCATTGATCAGTAATTAATTTTTTTCGGTGGTGGGGCGTACGAATTTCAAAAAGGCGTATGACTCGGTTAAGAGGGAAGTATTATATGATATTCTTATTCAATTTGATATTCCCAACAAACTAGTTCGATTAATTAAAATGTGTCTCAGTGAAACGTACAGCAGAGTCCGTATAGGTCAGTTTCTATCTGATGCTTTTCCAATTCACTACGGGCTAAAGCAGGGAGATGCACTATCACCTTTACTTTTTAACTTCGCTCTAGAATATGCCATTAGGAAAGTTCAGGATAACAGACAGGGTTTGGAATTGAACGGGTTACATCAGCTTCTTGTCTATGCGGATGACGTGAATATGTTAGGAGAAAATACACAAACGATTAGGGAAAATACGGAAATTTTACTTGAAGCAAGTAGAGCGATCGGTTTGTAAGTAAATCCCGAAAAGACAAAGTATATGATTATGTCTCGTGACCAGAATATTGTACGAAATGGAAATATAAAAATTGGAGATTTATCCTTCGAAGAGGTGGAAAAATTCAAATATCTTGGAGCAACAGTAACAAATATAAATGACACTCGGGAGGAAATTAAACGCAGAATAAATATGGGAAATGCGTGTTATTATTCGGTTGAGAAGCTCTTATCATCCAGTCTGCTGTCCAAAAATCTGAAAGTTAGAATTTATAAAACAGTTATATTACCGGTTCTTCTGTATGGTTGTGAAACTTGGACTCTCACTCTGAGAGAGGAACATAGGTTTAGGTTGTTTGAGAATAAGGTGCTTAGGAAAATATTTGGGGCCAAGCGGGATAAAGTTACAGGAGAATGGAGAAAGTTACACAACACAGAACTGCACGCATTGTATTCTTCACCTGACATAATTAGGAACATTAAATCCAGACGTTTGAGATGGGCAGGGCATGTAGCACGTATGGGCGAATCCAGAAATGCATATAGAGTGTTAGTTGGTAGACCGGAGGGAAAAAGACCTTTAGGGAGGCCGAGACGTAGATGGGAGGATAATATTAAAATGGATTTGAGGGAGGTGGGGTATGATGATAGAGACTGGATTAATCTTGCACAGGATAGGGACCACTGGCGGGCTTATGTGAGGGCGGCAATGAACCTTCGGGTTCCTTAAAAGCCATTTGTAAGTAAGTAAGGTGGGGCGTACGGTAACTGTTCCATGTTTGGCTTAAGAGCAGAAAAGAATCATTGACTAAGGACGTTTTTAATCACTGTGAGAGTGTTTTAGGCCTACAATATTATTGACATGATATGGAATATCAGTTTAAAAATACATTGGACACCTTAAATCGCAAGTAAATCGCAGGCAATCTTAATAGGACATCAAAGATCGAAGTGTGACAAGCAAAATTTGCCACCGATAATTGTAAATAATACTACTATTCCATACAGTACGACTTTGAAGAACCTTGGTATTTATATGGATTGTCACCTGGAATGGAATGAACAAGTGAATCACACTTCCAAAAAAATATTTTCCATTATTCACTCATTAAAGCGACTGAAGAACTTTCTTCCTGATAAATTAAAATTAATCCTTGTACAAACACTCGTGATGCCACACTTTGACTACTGCGATGTTATATTAAGTAACCTAAATGCAAATTTGAGCAGCAGGCTACAACGTGTGCATAATGCGTGCGTCCGTTATATTTGTAATATTCGTAAGTATGATCATGTTTCCCCGTCTTTCCAAACTCTGTCTTGGCTAAGGCTAAGCGATCGACGAGCCCTGCATTCTCTTGTTCTCTTATTTCAAATTCTGCGCACCGCTACCCCAATCTATTTGGCTTCTCGTTTCCAAAATTTATCCGCATATCATCAGCTAAGTACAAGATCTCATTATAACAATTTACTCATTATACCCTACCACAAGACATCTTTATATTCTTCATCCTATACAGTTTCAGTTGCTAGAAATTGGAACTCGCTTCCGAGTGATATAAGGGGTTGTTGGACAATAGCTTCATTTAGGTCAAAATTGCATAAATTCTTACTTATCAGATGAATTGCTGATTAATATTTGTTACTTATAATGAAACTAACATCTGTCCATTCTTATTATTATTATCATTAATATTTCTAAATAGATTTACAAAACCTCTAATGGCAATTACATTAATATTCTCATTATAGAAATAGAAATATATATATTCTCCCTGTAACATAGTCCTAGTAAGCTTATATTAAATTAATTTTCATCATTTTACTAGCTATCTCAAATATTAAATTAATTATAATTCATTGAATTAAATTAGCTCATAAATTAAGTTACTACTTTACCTTATAGATTTATCTAAATTTAAATAAATGTGTAGTGAAGAATATTGCTGGAGAACCTTTTAAGTGTAGTGTAAATATTTGTAATTTAAATTTATGTATTGTATTGATTAAGGCTGGTTGAGTGGAAGAGAAGGCCTTATGCCCTTAACTCTGCCAGCGAAAATAAAACATTATTATTATTATTATTATTATTATTATTATTATTATTATTATTATTATTAATAGACGCACAGTGAATCAGAACGCAAATCATTAGCGGGACAAAATTAATAACTTCTCTGCAGTCTAACACATTGTTATGACACATATGATTTGTTTACAAACTCTGATTACGTTTGCAGAAGAAAAACTATCCCTTTTTAGTGGGTACATTTAGACAGAATTAATAACTTCTCTCCTATCTACAAGATTTTTATGATACATTGTACGGAAGTTACAGGTAGCATTATATTTTTTTTTTGTGTACAAACTATATTTACGGTTCCATAAGTGGAACTACTTCTTTTAGGGATGTATTTAAATATAATTAATAAATTCTCTCCTAGCCAACAGATTTTTATGGCACTTTATATAGAAGTTTTAGGTGGAATATACTTTTTTGTGCGAGATCGTGCGTATTTGCTTGTTTTCCGCACAGAACCAATACGCGGTAAGTGTGAAATACCACATTCAGTATTCCCAACGTAACACACACAACAATTTCCCTCTTCTTACCGCTTAAGCGCGACATTCATATTACCGCTTTAGGCTTTTAACATATTATTTTTAGAGACGTTTAACATAGTAATAATTATAAATTGGAAACTTACCACTGCAATTTCACCTAAATTGCAATGTTAATTATTGTTTTTAAATATTTGCAAAAATTAAGTAAAGTCTACAACACCACGAAACTTATTGCATTCCTGATACAAGTAACATTAAGGAAGCCGTGAAAAAATCAACAAGATTCCAGATGCGGATGTTATTACTGCAATATGTTATATAAATAATATTGTTAAAATATTAAAATGAAAAATAAATCATTACATAACCTTACCGTTTGTTTTAAGTTCGCATTTATAGACTGGGAGAAAAAAAGACAGACGTATATCACGGCCTGCTGGAGTACAGTAAACACAGAAAACATTTTATAGCAACAATGTTGAAGAAAGATATTTTGGTGTTCCGAAGTTGCCGTCATTAAATAGAAACCAACATGGAGATTTCATTGCAACTAATTAGAAATTCTTCTTTCAGGTATGTAATAAACGATCTTCGCACAAAATAATGTACGATACACGAGCGGTATGTTTGTTTTCATGTTCTCGGAAATTAAAAGAGCTCAACTACGTTTAGCTTTTTCAATCTTTTCCTCGACCATGAAAACGTCAACATACCGCTCTTGTAACGTATATTACTATTGTCTACAAAGTCTAATTATGTTTTATAAGAGGAATTGCCTCTGTATAGTGCTGCATCTAGACAAAATTAACAACTTCTCTCCTATATAATATATTTTTTTGCAACTTTGTACAACTACTAGGCCTACAGGTAGCATACAGATGTAAACAGAATTTGTACACAAAAAATATATGCTACCTTTAACTCCTGTACAAAATTTCATAAACTCTGTTATGTATGAGAGAAGTAAATCTTGTGTAAATGCACCCCTTGTAAAGGGGTACTTCCTCTTTTGGAACTGTAAGTATAGTTTATACATAAACAGTCTTACTAATAAACAGTGTACAGTTTTTATACGAGACTTATGCAGAGTTGAGACAGAAAACGTTACTAATAAACCGTGAATAAGCTATGGACGTATAAACAGGCTGTAACTATACAATGGGAATTGCTTTGCAGTAGTTATATACACGAAACCCCTTGTTTAAGCGTTGTATATAGAGAAAAAATGGCCGCCCCTCTAACAGCTGTTCGTATCGACTGTCATTTTATGATGATGTTTACCTTGTAACCACAGAAGAACAAACCAAAGATCATAGAATTATTAGAATAATATTGCTGTAGCTTGTACTCTTTGACCAAAATGTAGTGTGGTAATCGATTAGAGCCAGTTGTACTATCGATATTTAAAACGCCACACTAGAGCGCTCTACCGGATGCAGTAGAGAATCTCAGATATTCTATTACCTTTCGTAACGAAGTAATGACGAAACTATGACGTAGCTGTGTAACAGTTATACTGTTATACACGACGTATGTAGTGATTATTAGTAAGGAATTTACACACGACTTATAAATGAGCTACTCATTGTATAAGTATAAGACAGTTAAACGTCTGTATATAGAGTTTTTATTAGTAAGACCGAACATGTATATCCTTACTTGTAATCCGTACAATTTTTCATAAAAATCTGTTAGATTTGTCTAAAACCACCCCGTATAAAGGGGTAGTTTCTCTTACACAATCGTAGTCAGAGTTTGCACACAAAGAATATGTGCTATCTATAAGGTCTGTACAAAGTTTTATAAAAATCCGTCGGAATGCAGAGAAGTTATGAATTTTGTCCGGCTAGATTTGCGTTATTGCACACTGTGCGGCAGATGGAAATCTAGCCTGAAATCTAGCCTGAAATCTAACCGAATTGATGAATAGCCAGCAATTCTAAATTTAGTGAACTGAATTGGTAATTATGAAGATCTCAAACATTTAAAGCTTTAGCTAACGAGTTACAGAGCTGGTTGGAAGTTATTGGCAACATGCTGAAGTACTTGTATCAATTTTATAATTTCAATTCTCATTCGAAAATATGTTAAAAAAGATAAATGTATGTATGTATTTATTTACACTGCAAGTGGGCAAGCACCCGGTGGCAGTGGTATATACAATATTAACAATACACAATAAAATGATAAGCAATACACAATAAAATTTACAATACACAATACAATTTTACAACACATACACAATTTTATACACAATACAATAAGAATACACAATACAATTTAACACAATAATAATAAAACATAAATAAAATACCTAATTTTGCAATACAACCTACATAATTATGTATAGGCCCTACATAAGTTTCAATAGTCTTTCACTTTACTCTCATCTCATTCCCTGTAGTGGCACTATGACGCATTTCACTGACACTTTAGCACACATTTCACTGACACTCTGTAACACATTTCGCTGACACTATAGAACACATTTCATTGACGCTATAAATTATAACTGATCGGAACTGTTCACTGCACTGTAAAACCATAACTTCACTGACTCACCTCGCTTCACTGATACAACAGTTCAAATAAGTCAAATAATTACACCCTTATGCATACTTATAAACAGAACTACATTTAAACTAAACATTTCTAGTCTAAGGTCCTCGTATACGCTATTTTTAAATAATTTACAATTCAAACCAAGGAAGTAAACTCGTCAGGCTAGATAAATACATGTCACCTTAAAAAAATTAAATGTTGAATGTCACCTTAATTTTAATTTGCACTTTATACACAACTTTTTAAATTATTCTTGAATCTTCTTAAGGAAGGACAGCCCTCAAAGACCGCTGCAGGTAGGTCATTCCGATCATTTATAGTTCTATTTAAAAATGAGAATTTACCTACATCCGTTTTCTGTTTCCTACATTTGATTTTAAAATCATGATCGTTCCTACCATAGTACGTTGGCTTTTCTAACCGAGCCGTTATGTCTACCCATGCTTTCTGACCTAGATGTGCTCTATACAATGATGTTATTCTAGTTTTCCTACGTCTGTTTTCCAAAGTTTCCCATTTGAGTTGTTTTATCGTATCGTTTCCATCTTCTCTTTTACCTTTAACAAATTTAGCTGCCCTATATTGGATTATTTCTAAGGAATTTATCTGATATATTCTATAGGGATCCCAACATGTAGTTCCGTATTCCATTAACGGTCGCACTAACGTTAGAACAAACGAATAGTGCAATAAATATTACTTTAAAATATACAACTTTATAAAAACTTTAAAAGCGTTAAAGTTATTTAAAAAGTTATGTACTGTACCTTATACAATTTTGGCGCTGGTTTATATGTCTTCGTCGGTCTCTGACAAACTACTGCTGCATCAGCTCGTCTTGCTTCTAGTTTCGTTGTTTCTTGTCGTCTATGGTGAGGGTATGTTGTTTTGGTGGTTGTGGGTGTTGCTTTAAGCTCAGTAAATCTGCAATTAAATGTTTATTTCAGTTAGGTTAGGATATGTTTGGTTAATTCAGATTGCACTAGGTTCGGAAGTTAGATAAGGAAAATTAATCTAGATTTGTGATGATTCCTCTACTTTTCCTTTTCAGATTACGATCAAAACTAACAGACTAATATATAGAGTGACCAGATTCACACCGATTAAAAAGAGGACACAAAGCTTCAAAATGCAGGACATTGTTCAAAAAAAGAGGACAGAAAATATGTAGCCTACTTTGATTTAGGCTTAGCCCTATATTATACTTTAAATTACGTCAATTTACAGTACAGATTTAGGCCTCTTACTTACTTACTTACGTACTTACTTACTTACTGGCTTTTAAGGAACCCGGAGGTTCATTGCCGCTCTCACATAAGCCCGCCATTGGTCCCTATCCTAAGCAAGATTAATCCAGTCTCTATCATCATACCCCACCTCCCACAAATACATTTTAATATTATCCTCCCATCTACGTCTCGGCCTTCCCAAAGGTCTTTTTTCCTCCGGGCTCCCAACACTCTATATGGATTATGCCTCTATCATACTTAAAAGTACGTTAGTATCTACTCATTACAAAATAATTATGATAAAACTTAATAATAATGTTTTTACAGTTAGCTACATATGAAAGTCCAGGGAACTATAATTATTAAAGAGAACAGAACATATCTATTTATATTTAGGCTCAGTCCGCCGAGTTAGCTCTGTGGTAGAGTGTCTGCCTCCAGACTAACTGGCCCGGGTTCGATTCCCAGTGGGGTCAGAAATTGTTCATGTAAAATTTCTACCTCGGGACTAGGAGAGATGGCAGTGCACAACTTCTAATCACTAGATTGTGCACCAATATGCCTGGGTTAAATCCCAAATCTCTCCGCAGTGCATATGAAGAGAAGGCATGTGTCACTGTTGATAGTGATTCGTCCATCGGATGGGGACGTTAAGCCTGGCGGCCCCCTTGGTGCTATTCGACAGGAGTAGGCTACGTGCCGGCACCGGATTTTCCCTTTTTCCTTCCTCATCTTCATAGTAAGGCAAATATCAGGTAATCTATTGTGAATTCTCGGCCTCATCTCACTATCACCATCGACATTACATAACATAATAGTTTATACCGCGTCGTTTATTTATTGATTTTTTATTTATTTATTTACTTATTTATTTATTTCTGTAATTATTTATTTATTTATTTATTTAAGAGGGCAAAGTCCCAATTACAATAGACAGTTCAGATATTTGTTAAAAACATAGAATTGCATATAACATGAAAAAAGAGCTATAAAGATATAAATGCAAGATATAAGTGTAATTGCAAATTAAAAATTGGAGATGAAAAAAAAAACAAATAGATACTACCTAAATAAAAGACACAGATATAGATATAAATGAAAAATACCAAATAAAAATCAATTAAAAAGAGTTAAGTATAGATATCATAGCCAAAAATGTAAAATGTAGCTATAATTGGCAAATTACAGAGTAAATATAACACTATGTTAATAAATTCAATATACAGTATTATATAGTAGGCCTAATAGGCTTAGTTTATTTAAGAAATTCACTACTACAGAACATGTGTTCCAATTAGTAGGATATCTGATTATAACTATTACTACCATGCAACCAGAATTTAACATATCATGAAACTATTGCTGTATATAACTTTTCTGCGAGATCGTGCGTATTTGGTTGGTTTCCGCACAAAACCAATCCGCGGAAAGTCTAAAATTCCACATTCAGTATTCCCAACCTAACACACATAACAATTTCCCTCTTCTTACCGCTTAAGTGACATATTTATTTTATTGCTTTAGGCTTCTAACATATTATTTTTAGAGACGTTGAACATAGTAATAATTATAAACTGGAAACTTACCACTGCAATTTCACCTAAATTGCAACGTTAATTATTGTTTTTAAATATTTGCAAAAATTAAGTAAACTCTACAACTTCACTAAAGTTAAGGGATTCGTGATGCAAGTAACATTCAGGAAGCCGTGAAAAAATCAACAAGATTCCAGATGTCGATGTTATTACTGCAATATGTTATATAAATAATATTGTTAAAATATTAAAATGAAAAATAAATCATTACATAACCTTACCGTTTGTTTTAAGTTCGCATTTATGGACTGGGGGAAAAAAAAGACAGACGTGCGTATATCACGGCCTGCTGGAGTATAGTAAACACAGAAAACATTTTATAGCAACAGTGTTGAAGAAAGATATTTTGGTGTTCCGAAGTTGCCGTCATTAAACAGAAACCAACATGGATATTTCATTGCAACTAATTATAAATTCCTCTTTCAGGTATGTAATAAACGATCTTCGCACAAAATAATGTACGATACATTAGCGGTATGTTTCCTTTCAATTCTCGGTAATTAAAAAAGCTCAACTAAGTTTCGCTTTTTCAAACTTTTCCTCGAACATGAAAACTTCAACATACCGCTCTTGTAACGCATATTAGGGGAAACCTGTGTAAAACGGCCACCTTAATTTTAAGTGTTACTTTACACAACTTTCGGTGTGCTCAAGAGTCTAAATTTAAAGGTGTGAGTTGTATATCATCCAAGGACAGTGATATGGCATTTTTTAAATTTTGAATATATATATATATATATATATATATATATATATATATTGTCGAAATTAAAATTTTTGAGAAGTGTAATATAATGGCCGTTTTACACTGGTATCTGTGTAAAACGGCCCAGTGTATATTATGCTAGAAAAAATATTATAGAAAACATATTCAGTTGAAAAATACATATAGTTACACGATATTATTTATTATCATGAAAATGGAACATGTTAATCTAATTAACTAAGATCATATAATTGAAAAGATAGCATTAATATGGTATCAATTATAACATGAATTAGGACATTTAAATTTAATAGTCTAGCGATACAAACCGCAGGTGAAATCATCGTCTGCTACAGGGTTAAGTCCAGGAAACTCTTCATGAGCCCATTTCATGCACGACATACAGCGAGCCCATCCTTCACCACTAGCTGAAATGGAGTGGATATTTTCTTGACAAAATATGCATTCAGCATCTTCCTCACCGTCTAAATTCTCTTCGCTACTTGTAATTTCAATGTTCTTAGTATTCTTCTTTTCCAAAATTATTTTATGATGCATGTTTCTTTTTCTAACTATTTTCTTGAACCTGGCTGCTTCAGCTTTCTCTTTTACTTTTTCAGCACATGGCATCTATATTCCTTTCTTCGACTCGCCGTCTCAGATTGGTTCTAGACAAATCATACATTTTGCTTGCCTTTGTACAGACGTGGACAAATTATTAGCAAAATTGAATATTTTTATTAGGCCTACATATTTTTACAAAATATGATTCTTCAGTTTAGACTACAGTTGACATTTTTGCGTATTTCGAAATTATTAGCAAAATTGAAGATTTGTATTGTATATTTTTTACAAAATTTGACTCTTCAATTTGGACTACATTTGATATTTTTGCATATTTACAAATTATTAGCAAAACTGAAGACTTTTATTTTATATTTTTACAAAATTTGGCTCTTCAATTTAGACTACAGTTTAGATTTTGGATATTTCCAAATTATTAGCAAAACTGAAGACTTTTATTTCATATTTTTACAAAATTTGACTCTTCAATTTGGACTACAGTTTAGATTTTGGATATTTCCAAATTATTAGCAAAACTGAAGACTTTTATTTTATATTTTTACAAAATTTGGCTCTTCAATTTGGACTACAGTTTAGATTTTGGATATTTCCAAATTATTAGCAAAACTGAAGACTTTTATTTTATATTTTTACAAAATTTGACTCTTCAATTTAAACTGCAGTTGACATTTTTGCATATTTACAAATTATTAGGAAAATATGAAGATTTTTATTATATATTTTTACAAAATTTGACTCTTCAATTTAAACTACAGTTAACATTTTTGTATATTTCTATCTATTGTAATGATAGAAATATGCAAAATTGTCAACTGTAGTCTAAATTGAAAAGTCAAATTTTGTAAACAGAATTATCATAAAAATCGTCAATTTTGTTAATAATTTGTCCACGTCTGTAGTTCTAATTTTATTTTCCTGAACATCTTTAATGGCTTCCCTCATATTTTCCCTGCTCCAAGAATTTCTATCAGTGTTCCTAATACGTCTACTTATAGCCTATTTGATACTGGAAAATAAACCGAATTACTTGTAGAAGTTCTAGTGTTTCAATGTATTACGTCAGAGATATCAGAGTAAAACCATCAAGCACTGTGTAAAACGGCCACCGTGCATGGCCGAACACATGCATCTAAACAAACAAGCTTATAGCATAACACCGCCATCTTGAAGTAGTTTCGAACACATGTATGTTGAACTTTATAACCTCTATTATATCAAGCAGTAGATAAACATTTCACGTTATTTATATTATGTATGAAATTATATTAAATAATAAGTAGATGCCTTAGATCAGAACCTCCAAAAACAGTTATCATATCGAAATAATCATAAATTGTGAAGACAGCCATCCACGACTTTACAGACCACTTTCAGGAGCAGTTCTGACGTAGTGCACTACATAATCGGCAATATGGCAATGCTGCTAAAGGTATGCTTACACATGGCCGTTTTACCCAGGTAGGCCGCTTTACACTGGTCTCCCCTACTATTTCTTGTACATATTGTACGATAACGAAAAATCTAAATCCTGTTTATTTGATAGATGATTGTAAGTTTGAAGCATTAATAAAAGTGGAGACATTTTATTAGATTGTGTTTTTGTATGTTACATAACATACTAAAAAATCTCAAGAAGTATAGTGCACAGAGATCCCTAGACTAAATCACGAAGTGGTACTATTTCTGTCTAATATCCTTACGACTATCGACGGACGCCGAGCACTGTACGAACTGCCTCATTAGCTCGTATATTTCGTGAGAAATTGCGTACGTAAGGAGGGGCCCGGCCAAGGCGGAGTGAATACCTGTAAGTACGACATCCCCTGCCGTGCGTTGTGGGATAAAACTTGAGTCATAAATCTGGCCCCGTGTTCCACGTTTCTCCCCCTGTGCTCTTCTGCAAACACGTGGGGGCGGCCGCACAAATCCCCTCTCCCTGCGGCTCACGAGATGTGCTTTATGTATCTTAAAGCTAAAGAACTTGTTGGCGGAGCTCAAACACCGCCGCAGCGACAGTCCAGGCTTTGCTACACATCTGCGGAGTCGCGAAATACACGATTCATCCAAACACTAATATGACACCGCATACGAGATGTCCGTACGTAGATGAAATTGTTGAGTGTGATTTTAGGAGTAATAGATGGACTAGCTATTGGTCAGATTTCGACAGATATTGGAGAAAAATGGGAGTATAACGGTACAGTAACCAGTAGACTTCGTTGAATTGCCACACGCAGCATGCAATCAGGTTGCCGATGGACGGTAGTATAGAGGCGGTGAGCGACCGCCCGGTCTCGTAGTACAGGGACATCATTTTATTTTTACTTGCATTTTTATTGTACCTGCATTTCTGAATGTACTTCACTCCCACCCCTTCACTAATGTCCTTGCTCCCGTCAGACACACAAACTTACGGCCGCTGTTGCATTCGAAGTCTTCAAGCACTGAAGTAAACACTGCAGTGTATAGTGTGTTTCAGAAATATGGTTGCGTTTTCTATAGAAGAAAGAACCTATATTAATAATATCGTACTAAAAAATTATATTCAAGAAACGATAAATTCAATTTCAGAGAATATGCTTCAAAATGTTTTTAATAATATTCGTAAAGAATTGAAGCCTGCATTGTAATGAACGGCAACCATTTTCAGCAACTTGTTTAAAAATTCAGATTAGCTTATTTTGAATTGAGGTGGCTAGAAGCAAAGGAATGCTAGTGACATTTGTAATAACATGAGTTAAGTGCATCCAGTGTACGCTAAAGTATCTAAAATTTTAGTGACAAAGGGATATTTTAATCTCATCACACATTAAAATTTAAATAAAAATTTCACCGATTTTACGAAAGCTTAAATATTTAAACCCCATTTTCTCAAAAGTTAACTTAAGTGCACTTACAGCCCTTTACTTATGAGCCCTCAATTTAAATGCACTCTCTATATTGTATGTTAACACCGATAATTAATGTGCTAAATAAAGTAGACATTACATAACGAACATAGCCGCCTGAAAAGTTGAGTTTTTGAAAAAAAAAAAAAAAAGTTACTACTCCACTGTATTTTGATAAATTGCATAAAAGTGATGGTCAAATTGAAAATCATAATATCGTATTTCCCTACAACATAATGGATACACTACTTTTCTCTCCTCCTATAGCTAGTAAAATGATTTGTTTACATATTGCACTAGTAACATCAAACTCCTGTAATGGAAGGGGGCAACAGTGTTTCCGAGTATAGCCAGGTTAATGTTAAAAATGTTGGTAAAAATAAAGTGATGTCCCTGTATAAGCAGTTCATGTTAAGAGTTGTGACCGGTCCAAATAGATAGAGCAGCTACAGCTAATGTATACCTATGTAAGCACTTGTTTTTGCATTACTGTGGTTGGAATAGTCAAAGCTTAACATTTGTTCAGTGCAGACAAGAATTCAATCAAACATACTACAATGAGAGTTCCAAATAATTGCCCCCGCAGCCAGTCTTGACGCATTGGAGAACGTGGTTGGATGTGGTTAATTATTATGCAGAACTTTACGGCAAAATAATGGAGGTAATTGATGCATTGGATGGCACAGACAGTTCCGCTGTTGCAGCTGTAAAATCATTGCCTTCTGAACAGCTATTGGAAGATATTCTGTTCATTGATTGTAATTTTAAAATCGTGTCCAAAAGCATCATCCTGTTAGAATCGTCTAAAATACAACTCTCAGAAGCCCTTAATATGGTGGATAAAGTATCATAAACCGTTATCCAAAATAACAATTCACTAATTTGAGAAAACGTGAAATGTAAGTTGCGAAACATTATTGCTAAAAATTCTGCCTATTCACAACTTCGTATTATAAATTATGTACTATCAGGTCACAAGACATCTGAAGTTGGTGTTCTAAGAAGTAGTGACTTTCCTTTCTTCGAATATGTACGCATTACATCGTGTGATTGTTGAACGTACATTTTCCCAATATAAAAACTGTTTAAGTGACCATCGGAGGAGATTACTTTGCAGTCGCTCAAAATGTACGTAACTCTTCACTGCAATGCACATATTCAAGGATGATGTGAGTATCTTACATTAAATTTTAAGAGTTAATATATCTCACTACAAAATAATTGTGTATTTACTTGTTTAGACATTTCCTACTTCAATGATCATTCATTATATTTGTTGAATGCAGGATACAGGTTTTATTGTAACCGCAGAATACTGCTCAGTGTTTACATCAGAGGCATACTCCATCCTTTGCACGCTCCCTTGTCATTGAGTCTATACCGCGTGCGTAGTAAATCTTACGATTCTCGTGGCAATTCCACGAAGTCTAGTAATCAGTTATACATAGATTTCAAAAAGGCATATGACTCGGTTAAGAGAGAAGTTTTGTATAATACTCATATTTAATTTGGTATTCCCAAGAAACTAGTTCGAATTATTTATTTATTTTGCTAATAATTGTAATATAAAATGTAACATAAACAGAAAAAAACTTTAGCTCACCCCTGAAAGAGTAGAACTCGTGCTCGGGGGCGGATTCCTGAATTGAAAATTAAGACGTATATAATACAATTTGTCTTATGTCTACTACGCAATAAGAATATATAAATTTAAATTTACAGTTTTTCATTATTTATAAAATCCATACATAACTTTTTAAATTTAATACTAGAACTATTAGAATTGACAAGATTAGGATATTTAAATATAAATTTGTTATATATTCTTATGACTGAATTACTACTATGATTAAATACTGTAATAGTGTTGCATTTTTAGATCAAACAATCTTAAAGAATTTATGCCTTTTGTTTTATAACTAATTAAAATGCATCTAAATGAAACGTACAGCAGAGTCCGTATAGGTCAGTTTCTGTCAGATGCTTTTCCAATTCACTGCGGGCTAAAGCAAGGAGATGTACTATCACCTTTACTTTTTAACTTTGCTCTAGAATATGACATTAGGAAAGTTCAGGATAACAGAGAGCGTTTGGAATTGAACGGGTTACATCAGCTGCTAGTCAATGCGGATGATGTGAATATGTTAGGAGAAAATCCATAAACTATTAAAAATAGGACATTTACTTGAAGAAAGTAAAGAGATAGGTTTGAAAGTAAATCCAGAAAAGATAAGGTATATGATTGTCTCGTGACTACAACAGAGTACGAAATGGAAATAAAAATTGCAAATGTATCGTTTTTAAAGATGGAAAAATTCAAATATCTTGGAACAACTGTAACAAATATTTGGTCGGACATTTACGTTTTTGTAAAGTAATATAATACAAACCATTATTCAATGTATCCAGAAAAACATGGTGCTATAAAGAGTTTTGTAATTTTATACGTAATATATCTGAGAACTTGTAATTAATTCAAATTAATGTAGTAGATATGTGTTAATTTTTAAGCAGCAAGTCTGGGTTACCAACCTTCAAATGAATTTTCATAATAATATAAACTATCAGTCTATGTCCATACGTAGACTTTTTCGTTTATAATGATGTCATTCCAATTTCGACCAATGAAGTGTAATAAAATTTTGAATTCCAACCAATCACAGTCACACTTTGCGATAATTTTTACAGCTAGATTTATCGCTATCAATCGCATAATCGTTCTTTTGTTTAGTCGTTGTCGCCAACTTTTTCCCCGTAAATTGATGATCATGAATACATTAAGATGCAACTACACGGTTAAACGTTTCTTTCAACTTTAAAGCAATGAATGCAAGATTGATATTTAATATTAATTTATTAATTAATTTTCACAGTGAAGACGACATTCAAAACGGCGCACCATGTAGACACAAAATCTTCATGCATCTTAATTGAACGTACATTTTAAACTTGAGTCTTTCTATATTCTTCCCAGATTGCATGCATACGCGATTGGAATATTGGACTGTGTAGATGCAGCTTTAGTTCCGTTACACACTACAGCGAGAATGCGTTTGTCGAGCTATAAAAATGCTTTCGTGTAGCACTGATTGTAACGGTCCAAATAAAGCACAGCTGACATTGGTCCTGCTCCCACAGGTAACTTAACTTATACAGAGGTGTGAAAATTATTAGAATAATCTTAATTTTAAAGGTTTTTTAATAGCTCCTTCACAAATATTAATTGAATTGATGAATATTGGTATATATTACTATACTGATGTAGGATATATTTACTACTAACAATGCCGGAAAGCATTGTTGTGCATTGGTATTTTTCTTATTTTACAATTGTTACGGGAATTCAGAAAGTATTATATTATGTTGGCGGAATTGGAAACATAAAAAATTATATGCACAAAACAGATGTATACGTTCATTTGAACCTTCACAACAATGTAAACGCAAAGAACAATTTGTTTAAAGCATTTCTTAATTAATTATTTATGTTTCCAATTCCGCCATCATAATATAATAATTTCTGAATTCCCATAACAATTGTAAAATAAGAAAAATACCAATGTACAACAATGCTTTCCGGCATTGTTAGTAGTAAATATATCCTACATCAGTATAGTAATATTATATATCAATATTCATCAATTAAATGAATAGTTGTGAAGGAACTATTAAAAAATCTTTAAAATTAAGATTATTCTAATAATTTTCACACCTCTGTAATTGTAGCCTATAAAATTAGTATTTTGTGAATGAAATTAAACAATTAATAGAAAGTCAGATGTTCAAATTTATGTAACATCATTGCATATCAAACTCAAAGACCTTGCATAGTAATAATAAGGTTTTTGATAAAACTGCCTTCCGTATGGCGTAATAAAATTCGTGTTTTAATTAGGTCTATCTATACAGAGATGGCTTTACTGTGTAGCAACATATCTTGCTGTGAATATATAACCATTGGTATATAGCTGTCCCCACTGTTACTGTTAAAATAAATTATGATTTCAACAGATAATGAAAATGTATTTATGTTATAATAATAAGAGAAAAGTGCAGTACATGTAATTAACATTGTTAAACCTGTATTTCGCTTTCCGCAACTGACATTACTGAATAATAACATCGAATTTCTTTATTCTAGTAATCGATATTCGTCTACGAGTATTTCAACTCCACGATGTCTCAATAGGTTAAGTATTCGTTAAAATACAATTATTAATATTTTGTGTTCGAATTTAGGGATATATTATTTACTTTTTTATTTTATTCACGAAATAGGCCTAATAAATGTCACTCGAGGTCTGAGATTTCTCAGATAAATCTCAGACCTCTCGTGACTACTACAGATAAAATTATTGGGTGTGGTTTTGGGAGTAATAGATGAATTATTTGTCAGAATTTTTGTATCCGACAGATATTGGAGAAAAATGGGAGTATAATGTAAGGGTACAGTAATCAATTATTCATAGATTTCAAAAACGCATATGACTCGGTTAAAGGATTAGGTACTGCTTACAGCAGTAAAATTTTGAAAATATTCAACACTTTTTCCTCCATTACTGTATCTTGTACAATAATGAAAATTAGTATGTGTAAAACTCTGTCCTTCTGCTATATGAAAAAAATATTTTTATGATTTAAAAAAAAATATCTTTTTTTTTTCCAAAACTCAAAATGATGGCAGTTCACTGTGCAGTGACGAAGTGTTTTCTTCATAACTCAAAAACCATCCAACTTTCTGTGATGAAATTTTGTGTGTGTATTTATGCATGTCATATCTACAATATGATGCAAAATCATTTCTCTACATTTGATAGACTGTCTGATAAAAAATAAATTCATTTAAAAATGGCCAAATGTCAGTATTTTCTTCTAACGCAAAATAAAAAAATATAGGCTATATTATTTATTAAGGAATGTAGTTGAAAGAGCATGATATTGTAAACATGGGTTTCAGCAATAAAATAAAAGAGAGAGAACATAAAAACTTAACAAGTTTATGAATTCTGAGAGAAACGCTTCATCACTGCACAGTGAATTGCCACCATTTTAAATTAAAAAAAAAAATTTTTTTAATCGTAAAAATAATTCGTTTCATATAGCAAAAGGACAGTGTTTTACACATAACAATTTTCATTCTTGTACAAGATACAGTAATGGACGAAAAAAAATTTTGAATATTTCCAAAAATTTTACTGCTGTAAGCTGTAGTCTACCTAACAACTTCAGAGAGAAATTTTACATAATATTCTTATTTAATTTGGTATTCCCAAGAAACAAGTTCGATTAATTAAAATGAATGAAACGTGCAGCAGAGTCCTTGTAGGCTAGTTTCTGTCAGATGCTTTTTCAATTCAATGCGGGCTAAAGCAAGGAGATGCACTAACGCCGTAACCTTTTTAACTTTGCTCTAGAATATTCCATTAGGAAAGTTCAGGATAACATAGAGGGTTTGGAATTGAACGGGTTACATCAGCTGCTTGTCTATGCGGATGACGTGAATATGTTAGGAGAAAATCAATAAACTATTAGGGAAAATAAGGAAATGTTACTTGTAGTAAGTAAAGAGATAGGTTTCAAAGTAAATCCAGAAAAGACAATGTATATGATTATGTCTCGTGACCAAAACATAGTACGAAATGGATATTGCAGACTATTTTGTGGTTTTACAAGTATAGTGAGTAAGGAGAGGAACATAGTGAATCTCCAGTGATTTATATTGGGTGTGCAGTGTGTTGTAGTGAAAATACAGTGACATTCAAGCAAATTCTGAAAGTTATAGTGGCAGAATGGATCGATAGGCAAGCTCCTTAGCCGACTGGGCTGCTCCGGTGTCTATTTTCTACTTACTTAGTGGATACTATGAAAATATAAAAATGTTAAGAAAATATGAATCAATAATAACATGAAACCGATGATGATGATGATGATGATGATGATGATGATGATGATGATGACGATGATAACAATAATAATACTTACTTACTTATTTACTTACTTACTTACTGGTTCATTGCCGCCCTCACTTAAGCCGGCCCTTGGTCCCTATCCTGAGCAAGATTAATCCAATCTCTATCATCATGTCCCACCTCCCTCAAATCCATTTTAACATTATTTTCCCATCTACGTCTTGGCCTTCCTAAAGGTCTTTTTCCCTCCGGCCTCCCAACTAACACTCTATATGCATTTCTGGATTCGTCCATACGTGCTACATGCCTTGCCCATCTCAAACGTCTGGATTTAATGTTCCTAATTATGTCAGGTGAAGAATACAATGCGTGCAGTTGTGTGTTGTGTAACTTTCTCCATTCTCCTGTAACTTCATCCCTCTTAGCCCCAAATATTTTCCTAAGCACCTTACTCTCAAACACCCTTAACCTATGTTCCTCTCTCAAAGTGAGAGTCCAAGTTTCACAACCATAAAGAACAACCGGTAATGTAACTGTTTTATAAATTCTAACTTTCAGATTTTTTGACAGCACACTGGATGATAAAAGCTTCTCAACCGAATAATAACAGGCATTTCCCATATTTATTCTGTGTTTAATTTCCTCCCGAGTATCATTTATATTTTTTACTGTTGCTCCAATATATTTGAACTTCTACACCTCTTCAAAGGATAAATTTCCAATTTTTATATTTCCATTTCGTACAATATTCTTCTCACGAGACATAATCATATACTTTGTCTTTTCGGGTTTACTTCCAAACCTATCTCTTTACTTGCTTCCAGTAAAATTCCCGTGTTTTCCCTAGTCGTTTGTTGATTTTCTCCTAACATATTCACGTCATCCGCATAGACAAGCAGCTGATGTAACCCGTTCAATTCCAAACCCTCTCTGTTATCCTGGACTTTTCTAATGGCATACTCTAGAGTTAAAAAGTGAAGGTGATAGTGCATCTCCTTGCTTTAGCCCGCAGTGAATTGGAAACGCATCTGACAGAAACTGACCTAAGTTATACGAACTCTGCTATACGTTTCACTGAGACACATTTTAATTAATCGAACTAGTTTCTTGGGCATACCAGATTCAAAAAGAATATCATATAAAACTTCTCTCTTAACCGAGTCATATACCTTTTTGAAATCTATGAATAACTGATGCACTGTACCATTATATTTCCATTATTTCTCCATTAACTGCCGAATACAAAATATCTGGTCAATAGTTGATCTATTACGCCTAAAACCACACTGATGATCCCCAATAATTTCATCGATATTTGGAGTTAATCTTCTCAAAAGAATATTGGACAAAATTTTGTATGACATCAACAAAAGTGATATTCCTCGAAATTTATTACAGTTAGTCTTGTCCCCCTTCTTAAAGATAGGTACGATTATGGACTCCTTCCATTGTTCTGGTACAATTTCCTTTCCCAAAGAGCAAGTACAAGCTTGTAAATTTCGTTAGATAATGCGCGTCCACCCTACTGTATTAATTCTGCTGAATTTGATCGGTACCTAGAGACTTATAATTTTTCAGATTTTCTATCGCAATTTCGACTTCAGAAAGTGTGGGTTCGGGTATAAATAATAATAATAATAATAATAATAATAATAATATTATTATTATTATTATTATTATTATTATTATTATTATTATTATTATTATTATTATTATAATCTGGGTTGTCATTATGTTGTGCCACGACGGCCAATCCATTCATGGAATTGCTGGTTCAAGAAGTCCCACACTTCTACACCAAAATGAGATGGCGCTCCATCCTGTTGCCATACCAACTGCATTTCGGAAAAACAGTTGGCGCACGAACTTGGTTGTCAACCCACCACTTATTGCACGAGCTATTCGTTTGTACAGGGACATCATTTTATTTTACTTTAATTTTTATTGTACCTGAGGTTTTGAATGTACTTCACTCCCACCTCTTCTACTAATGAAGTTCAACCGTCCTCCACACAGATCCAAGACCGCATATACAGTCATAGTAGCCTTGCGGTCACAGTAAAGAGTACGTTCCAAAAATATGTTAGCGTTTTCCAGTGACGAAAGAGCATTCAATATTGAATCATTTTCGGACAGGTACTGTCGTCCATTTGCCTACGACGCATCCCGGTTTCCTCCACCAGCTTTTATTCGCCAACTAGTGGCTGGGCTGTCTTAACTCTTTTCTGAAAACATTAATTTCTATTAGGAATTGGACGTCTACGTAATATTATACAACTATTTAAAATAATTTAAAAGAAAGGGCCTCGTTATGTAATTAACTGTCACGTGATTTCCCCCCTTGCTACGACCCCACGACAAAACCCTTTGGACGGACAGTAGATAGTATGTCTGAGTAACTTTATCTTTTCGGATCGGACAGAAGTGAAGATTGAATTTAGAGTACGTAAGGTACTCTTTTATAAAGTAGGTACAGAATTATTTTATACATGAGTTACTAGTACGAAGGACGAAACTGGTACTTGAAATTAGGTACAATAGTCTGTAGTGCGATAATATGCACAAAAGAACTGAAAATTGTATCGAAATAAACGTCCACCATTTTAAAAAATGTGTTTAAATATCCATATTATGATTATTTTTCAACTTAACTTCATTCTCTATATTGTACGCTAATTGTAGACAGTATAATATACACTGCGTAATGAATACGTCCACATGAACAGCTTACTTCTTGAGTAAAAACACTCATTGTTATTACTGTACTGCATTTTGATTAAACAAAAACCTGATGAAAATTATCAAACTCAAAAGCGCAATATTTCCTAGTTTACGTAAATGGATGAACTACTTTTCTTCTCTCCTATACCTAGTAAAGTGATTTGTTTGTATATTGCGCCAGTATTATCGGACTCCAGTCGTGGAAGGGGGTAGCAAACGGCGTTGATCCAGAGGTATAGGCAAGTTAATATTAAAAATGTTATTAAAAATAAAATGATGTCCCTGTACAAGTTACGACTCTTGCGGAAGTTTCTAAATAGTCTTAAATGACCAAGTTGTTATTTTTTTTCTCCTCTCTCTTCTTCTTTTCTTTCTCTTTTCTTTTTTTTTATTATCTTCATATATTACTTAATCATTTGTGTTTGTATGCCATTTAGTAGGACTTTGCTAATCAACATTTTATGTCTTGTCACCCACATGTATTCTCCAATTAGTATATTAACAGAATAATATATCTCAAGTAAATTAATCGTCCAATTTGTCTCGGGCATTTTAGATCTCATAAATTGTGTGTTTGTGTGTATATATGTGTATTCCCCTTATGTTATGCAACTGATTTTTATTATGTATAATTTTCTACTTTATTTTATATATTTTGTAACTGATCTTGAAAATTTGTAATTTTATATTATGTAACTGACCTTGTCTATTGTAATTTCCTACTATATTTTATGTAATTTCTAAGGTATTTTCTTTTGTGTTGTTTTGTAATCAAATTTTGTATCTCATGTATATTATTGAAACCTGGTTGAGTGGAAGAGAAGGCCTCATGGCCTTAACTCTGCCAGGCAAAATAAACCTACTACTACTACTACTACTACTACTATATGTGTACAAGTATGAAATCTAAGAACGACTATTGGGGAAAGCGACTTTTGAACCACCTTGTATTTATGTATATCGTAAAATAATTTCACTTTTACTTCTTATGTTTAAATTATATATAGAAATAACTGCCATGCAACATATTCTGTGCGTGTGTTTCAAATGTTTTTACTTTCCGTTTTCGTTTGAACTAGATAGCAGCAGTGCACGGTTGAACGTGACGGCTGTTCCGATAAAGCGCTGAGCCTAGGATGACAAATCACATGCCACTTCGCTCTTCAGAATAAATGGAATTGAAGGGGGCAACGGAGACGCGCGCATTGCTTCTACATATTGAGTGGAGCTTAATCCTTTCTCCTGGGTCTTTATTCGCTCGTGATTTTCAAGTGCATAAACACTTCCGCCACTTATTCAAGTAGCAGCGGATGATACTGTTTGCCTCCTACACGTATTATACTTCATATATGCAGTAAACATTCGATAGAATGTGGAGAAGACGACGTGTCGGCGCATTCATTATAAGTCTCACAAGAAGTTGACGCATTTGCAAGGACTTTGTAACTTTATGACTTGTACAAACAAGATATGGAGACTAGCTTCTGAAAATAGCAGCTTTCGTATCTCAAGAATAGAAATTTATTTCTGCATTTTTTTCTCAGAACAGCCGTTTTGCCTTAAATACTATTCACACTTAGACATAGTCTGCAAATTTCTTGTCAACATCAGTCATGTCAACTGATGCCCATATGGGCAAGCGCGCGCTTTAGAGCTCAGAAGAGCTTGAGCGCTTTACAGCGGAAAGGAAATAGACAGATGAAAGAGGTAGTATATGCCGCTTGGTCGAGCTATATACAGGGATGGCCAGCACTGATTCAATAGATAAAGGGAAGAGAACTTATTAAAACTGTATCCATGGTAATTTTTAGATTTGTCTGAGAAGTATAAGTGCATTATAAGAATGTAAGTTTTAATTTTAATCCTCATTTTTCACAAATTTGCTTTTTAATTCAAAATGAATATTTTCTCAACTTTATTACAGAAAAGTGAAATTTTCAGATATGTTTATTTAGTAGCCATATAGGTATTGAAACAATGTTTTCGTAAATCTAATATATCGTAAATACGTAATATTGAAGATAGTGTATTGAGAATTTTGAAAATATTCGCATGGAAAATGTTTGTAAGGAAATGAATTAACAAAGCAAGTACTGTTACATCATAAACAAAAGATATGTGTCCATGTGTTATAAAAAAAAGTCAGCTCTATAGCTTCAGATTTCGACAAAATAATTTAATATTCTGATGATACGAAGTTGCTCACCAATATCACCTTAAAAGCATAATGCGATAAGAGTTTTGTTATGGAATATTAGTTACAGTTAAAACATATACCTAGGTAACTTTGCTTTGTACTATAATATTGCTTTGTTTAGTTTATTGATTACTTTAAATTCCAACTTATCATGTCATACTCAATCTCTTTCTTTGGAATATCACTTTATTTATGAATTATTGTTTCATTCACTTAGTACAGTGTAGTTGTACTACTATGGAATTTATGTAAATATTCTTTCTTAACTCTTTATATTATGTTATTAGCCGTACCCGTGCGCTCCGCTGCACCTGTTAGAAATAAATATAAAGTAATTGCATAATTAAAATAGGACGTTTGATCCAGGGAACATTCGTGTTTGATAGAAGGATAAATCGTTTAATATGCTACTTAATTTAAATTGTATTTAAATAATTAAAATGCGATCATTTTGGTCCAGAGACCACTCATTTGGTGCAATGACAATTCCTTTAACATGTTTCTTAATTTTTATTACATGCATCCATACTTTAATGAAGACTGACATATCATTTAGATTTAATATGTATACTTTATTTTATTTGCTATATGTTTCCATTGAATTATGATAATAACTTAATTTTAACCCCTGTTTTCTACGTATTCAGTAAATGACGCTTGGGCCACTATGGTTCTGAACCCTTCAAATAACTTAAATTATATTATATTATATTATATTATATTATATTATATTATATTATATTATATTATATTATATTATATTATATTATATTATATTATATTATATTATATAAAAATGTGTTGATAACGGATGTACACCGATAAGTAAGTTTTTAATTTGTTATGGGGGCTCTTGAATCTCAGGAAGAACAAATTTTATTTTACAACAGCGCAACATAATCTGCTTGGCTCATTACCCAATTTTTTTGCATTGCATTTATTGCATATGTATTTTATGTATTTTAACAGATTCAATTGAGCATAGCTAAGCTAACATATTATTACTGCATACTAAATCAATACACTCTTGTTGTTCGTTAATTCTCTGAACTAAATATTATTTTAAGAAATACAGGAAACGAATACACAGAATAGCCTATCAAGTTTTCTGTGCATAAGAAGCTATTTTAATCTTACCTGTCCTCAATTCACTCCGAAGTTACTGTAATAACATTATAGCATTATGTCCATATAGAGAAACTACACTTTCCAATGGTGAAATAATAATTAATTACACAAATCGGCTAATTTAGCCTCCGATATTACTTCATACAAACACAGAAATATTCTCTGTAGGCTATGATTCATAGCTTTCGATTGTTGTTGACCAAGGCCCCTTATAGACGAATTCATTTGTTTATTTCATTACACCGCCTTAGATGGCGTTGTTATTGTAATTTTGAAACTCATTTATCTCATTAAATATCAGTCATATCAAAATTTTTTAAAGAATAAAACTTATCGGAAATAATTTTTAAGGAAATGTTAGTTATGTAAGATTTTTCATAAAAATCAATAATAAGCGAGATATTTGGATTTATTTAATTCAGACCCCCTTATAACCCCCCCCTTTTAAATAATGTATTTTGAATGCCATATAGCCTAAAATCTAAGTTACAACGAACTTAATTTATATTCCAATTTTCATCGAAATCGGTTCAGCCGTTATCGCGTGAAAAGGTAACAAACATACAGACAGACAGATAGACAGACAAACAAAAATAAAAAAAAAACGATTTTCGGTTTCAGAGTGGTTAATTATATATGTTAGGACCAATTATTTTTGGAAAATAGAAAATTACCAGAAAATTTTCGGCTACAGATTTATTATTAGTATAGATTAACATTTAAAACACAAGTACAATATTAAGAAATTGGCGTTAGTACTTTTGTTTTACAGACAATAAATAAAATATGAAACAGAAAGAAGCCATATAAAATAACGACATAAAATTTCACGTTCAGTTTGAAGTTTGTACACCACTGTTTTCTTAATCCAACAGGCTGCTTATTCATATACATAATTCTTCCTCTTTACATACTTAGCACTTGATGCCCGCGCACGACGTCAAGGTCAGAAAAATGCGCTTGCTTTGACATCACTGATCTACACAATACAGACAAATTGAATGTGCGGGGTATCATACATGACATTATGCTTAATTATAATGTATAATTGCGAATATATGAATATAAGTTAAATGTAGTAAACATATCCTATAATTTCCATATGACATAACATACATATCTACTGGCAGGGCATTGGAGACCACTAAAATTAGATAGAAAGGGGCAACTGGTACAGTAAACATAACCTATAATTTCAACATATCTAAATATCCGTGCGGTGCAACTGGAAACTATTGAACCTTGTATACAAGAATGTACAAATATTTCGCAATATTTAATCGAAATAAAGGCAGGTATTACACATACGAACAACGTAATTTTCACACCAAAAATAATATTACACCTTAACTCGCAAGTGAATTATGTCTGAAGTATCTCATAATCATTGTTTTAAATTTTATTAATGCAGTTACACTACACTTTAAAGAAATATATGCTAACCTTTATGCATTCCAACTAATTTATATGGTTGGAACGCCGCCCTTCGTGATCGGGTTAAGCGAGTCACATGGTCTGCCTTGCGGCCTGTATTAGATCACGATGGCACTGGCACCAGCGTATAGGTAATTAAGTATGGACACTTCGTGTCGGTAGCTTTGTTGTAGCCGGACTGATTTCAATGACCTTCAAGTCAGCTAGAGCGTGAGATTCTGCTTTCTCCCTAGAGTTGGCGCTGACATCACACCAGCTAGCAGTCGACACAGCGGAAATATAACACAAAATTAATACAGGGACATCATTTTTATTTTTACTTGCATTTTTATTGTACCTGCATTTCTGAATGTACTTCACTCCCACCCCTTCACTAATGTCCTTGCTCCCGTCAGACACACAAACTTACGGCCGCTGTTGCATTCGAAGTCTTCAAGCAGTGAAGTAAACACTGCAGTGTATAGTGTGTTTCATAAATATGATTGCGTTTTCTATAGAAGAAAGAACTTATATTAATAATATCGTACTAAAAATTATATTCAAGAAACGATAAATTCAATTTCAGAGAATATGCTTCAAAATGTTTTTAATAATATGCGTACTGAATTGAAGCCTGCATTGTAATGAACGGCAACCATTTTCAGCAACTTTTTAAAAAATTCAGATTAGCTTTTTTTGAATTGAGGTGGCTAGAAGCAAAGGAATGCTAGTGATATTTGTAATAACATGAATTAAGTGTATCCAGTGTAAGCAAAAGTATCTAAAATTTCAGTGGCGAAGGGATATTTTAATCGCATCACACATTAAAATTTAAATAAAAAATTTCACCGATTTCACGAAAGCTTAAATATTTAAACCCCATTTTCTCAAAAGTAACTTAAGTGCACTTACAGCCCTTTACTTATGACCCCCTCAATTTAAATGCACTCTCTGTATTGTATGATAACATCAATAATTAATATGCTAAATAAAGTAGACATTACATAACGAACATAGCCGCCTGAAAAGTTGAGTTTTGAAAAAAAATGTTACTACTCTACTGTATTTTGATAAATTCCGTAAAAGTGATGATCAAACTGAAAATCGTAATATCGTATTTCCCTACAACATAAATGGATAAACTACTTTTCTCTCCTCCTATAGCTAGTAAAATGATTTGTTTACATATTGCTCTAGTAACATCAAACTCCTGTAATGGAAGGGGGCAACAGTGTTTCCGAGTATAGCCAGGTGAATGTTAAAAATGTTGGTAAAAATAAAGTGATGTCCCTGTACATCTAGGTACATTATGTACTCGAATATAATAAATTGGATCTATAAAATAATAAATCCGTCATTAACTGTAATGTCTAGACTCTAGAGTTCCTTTATAATGAGAGCTGAGACGTTGACGTCAGCAACAATTAAAATAACTTACGTAATGATTTGATAGCATTGAAAATGGAAAAACATAACTCTTCTCTTAGGAGAAGTAAAACTATATACCTATATTATATTATATACAAATATTAAACGAATTCGATACTTAATTTTATAATGTATTATATTATTTTATAATATAATTTATGATACCTGAAATTTAAAAAAAAATTATTATTACAACTAGTTTGCCACTGAGAAATAAGGAAAAGCTATTAACTTGAATTTATTTGAAGCAAAGCGTTACTGGATTATGCAATAAGGTAGGCGATGTTTGGATCCTGTGTCTCAACTCTATACTCAATTATCATCTTAGCGTATGCTCGATTACACTAACCTCTAGCGCTTGAAAGTGGAACTAAACGCCGGCGCACAGAGAAACAAATCACAGGAAAATTCGCTCAGTGTCCATTCTTTATAATCCCTATTCGCTGGTCCCACAGTCTATTGTTCTTAGTACTCACAGCGCTCCAAGCGGCTAGCAACTATGGCGAGAAATGCAAAAAATCATCCCAGGCTTCGTGACTGTATATACTAGACTGTGATAGTACCACGAGTGACGTCAAAGTTTTACAGAACAAATGTTCACGTGAAAACGTTACAACTTTCCTTTCTTCATAGGTCGAGTACAGATATTTCATGTTAAAATGGGAATGCGATTAGTGTATAAGACAAATGAAAATGCACTCTGCGTTTATTACGAAATTGAGCAAAGATTGTCTTCATTACAACGAGAAATTCTTAGAGCATAACGGTATGTAGACAAGTAAACCTTGCTATACGATTTCATATCGCAACCCTTGTTCGCAGGCAGATGTTAACTGAGGCAAGATATAACGTATATGTTACTACAGTTCCCCGAGGGAACCAAGTTCTCTCCAGCTAGAAAATTGCTCGACGTTTGCCTACACCTACTGGCGAAGCACAATGCGGAGCTAGCACACCGCCTTGTTTGCTGGAAATGAATATCCCCACCAGACTCTTAACTTTATATTACAGAAACGTATTTGCTGACTGCAGAGGAACATGCTTAGGCATTAACGACTGCAACGAACCCTGAAAATACCGTCAAATAGCCTAAAAGTGTTAGCCTATTTCTTTCTTATTATAGCAGAACTTTGTTCTTTTATATAATGTCATAAAATCGAGAAAAATATATATTCTAGTAAGAGTAGAATATCCATCGTCGATAACTCCGAAATTACTTACCTGCCTCCTAGAAGAAACACGGTATTTAGTGAACTAGAATAAAAAAACGCGAAATAAATATTAACGGACGGAAGTTTTCAAATTTCAGATTTGCAGGCAACATTGTACTCTTTACACAATTAGCAAACAAACAAAAAAAAATTGCAGTGTTTTGTAAGAAGTGGGACTGCTAATAAATTTTGTGACTAGCAGTGGAGAAACCGAAAACAGAATCTGAAATTTTATACTGTGCTCAGAAAGAGTCCATGTAGGCTATATATGGGCCAAAGTATGTAATTTCACAAAAGCTGTTCTAAAGAAATAACGAAAAGAATATCCCAAGTAGTATGGAAAAAATTCTGGAGGAGAAGTTTCATTATAAGCAGCATACTGAAACGGACATTCTGTCACGGACAGAACGGTTTTGTTGCAGACCGTTCGATGTGACGATGATTACACGCATTGTTATGAGACTGCAATATACTACGTCGGACATTCTGTCTCGGACAAGACGGTTTTGTCTCGGACTGTTCGATGTGACGATGATTACACGCATTGTTATGAGTAGAGCTAGGATTCGTATGTAGTAAAAGCTAATATTTTAGTCGGTATAGTTTATAAATATGCATATCATACCCCCATTTCTTATACTTGCCGTTCTTATCATTGAGTACTTCCAATAGTTAGCGCCAAGGGTCTTTAATTCTCTACCACTTACAAAACATCGATGGGTTTAAAAGCTGCATTGTCTAGTCCTTGTGATCTTTCTTGCATTTAGAGTCTTGTCAACCAGGCTTGAAACCTTCTTAACCGACATCACATCGATTCAACTATACTTGGCGTCATTTTTAACTCTTACTACATATAAATCCTAGCTCTAGTTATGAGGCTGCACCCTACTGCATTGAACATTCTGTATGGGACAGGACGGTTTTCCCTTGGATCGTTCGATGTGAGAGGAGAATGAAGAAAGTTACACAAAGCAGAACTGCAGGCATTGTGTTCTTCGCCTAACATAATTATGAAAATTAAATCCAGACGTTGGAGATAGGTAGGGCATGTAGCACGTGTGGGGGAATCCAAAAATGCATATATAGTGTTAGTTGGGAAGCTGGAGAGGAAAAAGATCTTTGGAAAGGTCGAGAAGTAGATGTGAAGACAATATTAAAATGGATATGAGGGATGTGGGATATGATGGTAGGGACTGGATTATTCTTGCTTAAGATAGGGATCGATGGCGAGCTTATGTGAGAGCGGCAGTGAACCTCCGGGTTCTCTAAAAGCCATAAATTAGAGAAGTAAAAGATTGAAGGATAGTATTTTATTACCATCACTATCATATTATTTTCACTCTGAATTTAATTCAGATTATTAATTATCTGTAACTACTGTAATACCTAAATGACTATTTCGTATATATGACGTCATTCCATTTTCGACCAATGAAGAGTATTGAAATTTTGAATTCCAACCAATCACAGTGCGATAATTTTTGCAGCTAGATTTATTGCTATCAATTTATCGCATGGTCGTTCTTTTGTTTAGTCGTTGTCGCCAACTGTTTCCCCGTAAATTGATGACCATGAATACATTTAGATGCAACTACACGGTTAAACTTTTCTTTCAACTTTAAAGCAATGAATGCAAGATTGATATTTAATATTAATTAATATATTTACGCAGTGAAGACGATGTTCAAAACGGCGCACCATGTAGACACAAAATCTTCATGCATCTTAATTGAACGTACCTTTTAAACTTAATTATTTCAATATTCTTTCCAGATTGCACGCATACGCGATTGGAATATTGAACTGTGTAGATGCAGATTTAGTTCCGTTACACACTACAGCGAGAATGCATTTGTCGAGCTATAAAAAATGCTTTCGCGTAGCACTGATTGTGAGTACGGTCAAAATAAGGCACAGCTGACATTGGTCCTGCTCCCACAGGTACGAGTAACTTAACCTATAATTATAGCCTATAAAATGTGTATTATGTGAATGAAATTAAACAATTAATAGAAAGTCAGATATCCAAATTTATGTAACATCATCGCATACCAAACCCAAAGACCTTGCATAGTAATAATAAGGTCTTTGATCAAACTGCTTCCGTATGGCGTAATAAAATTCGTGTTTTAATTAGGCCTATCTATACAGAGATGGCTTCACTGTGTAGCAACATGTCTCGCTGTGAATACATAAGCATTGGTATATAGCTGTCTCCACCGTTACTGTTAAATTAAATTATGATTTCAGCAGATAATGAAAATATATTTATGTTATAATAATGAGAGAAAAGTGCAGTACATGTAAGTAACACTGTTAAACCTGTGTTTCGCTTTTCGCAATTGGCATTACTGAATAATAACATCGAATGTCTTTATTGCAGTAATCGATATTCATCTACGAATATTTCAACTTCACAATGTCTGAATAGGTTAAGTATTCGTAAATATACAATTATTAACATTTTGTGATCGAATCTTAGGGATATATCATTTACATTTTTATTTTATTCACGAAATAGTCCTAATAAATGTCACTCGAGGTCTGAGATTTCCCAGATAAATCCACTCGCTTCTCTCTTGGATTTATAGGTAAATCTCAGACCTCTCGTGACATTACTACAGATAAAATACAAAATATTTCAATCCAAACTCCCGAAACAACATGACACAAAACAAAAGTTTACACATCAGTTCAAATATTATTTACATTTTTATTTTATTCACGAAATAGTCCTAATAAATGTCACTCGAGGTCTGAGATTTCCCAGATAAATCCACTCGCTTCTCTCTTGGATTTATAGGTAAATCTCAGACCTCTCGTGACATTACTACAGATAAAATACAAAATATTTCAATCCAAACTCCCGAAACAACATGACACAAAACAAAAGTTTACACATCAGTTCAAATATTATTTACATTTTTATTTAACTCACGAAATAGTCCTAATAACTGTCACTCGAGGTCTGAGATTTCCCAGATAAATCCACTCGCTTCTCTCTTGGATTTATAGTTAAATCTCAGACCTCTCGTGACATTACTACAGATAAAATACAAAATATTTCAATCCAAACTCCCGAAACAACATTACACAAAATAAAAGTTTACACATCAGTTTAAATGGAAGAAAGGTAATTCGCCGCTCCCTTGCTGTGAACTGATATCGGACCTGCTTCCACTGAAGTTTCATCTGGCAAGTCAATAATTTCGATATTTTTAATGTTTATACCTAATATAGTAAATCAGGCCACATGAGATGCATTACCACAACGATCTAAAATTGCTTTAATCTTAATTAAAAACTAAAAACTTCGCGTTATAAGTGTACACTATACCTGCTTTATTTCAGCAGATTTTTAAGAATGATTTACGACGTTATGTATGAAAGTGTAGAACCCAATTTAGAACGAAGCAGTTATCCGGAGCTCCATCGGAATTACAGCGACGCCTTCACACCGGTCACCAATCTGCTATAATTGTAGACGATAGAATTTCTTGCGAGCACGCTAAGTGGACTATAGGCACCAAAATATTATGTTTAAAATAAGACAAGCTGCTCGCGTGCGCACAAGTATAGTATATGTATTTTATTCCTAGATTACAATTTTCCATAACACTTCCAATAACTTACTGCTGACCCCGACACCGCCGAATCGTGCAACATGGGCACAAGTTCCCCAAATATCGGTCATGAATTTACTGAATACGAATTGCGTCATGTAGATGAAATTATTGGGGATCATCAGTGTGGTTTTAGGCGTAATAAATCAACTATTGATCAGATATTTTATATTCGACAGATATTGGAGAAAAAATGGGAGTATAAGGGTACAGTGAATCACTTATTCATAGATTTCAAAAAGGCATATGACTTGGTTAAGAGAGAAGTTTTATATGATATTCTTATTGAATTTGGTATTCCCAAGAAACTAGTTGGATTACTTAAAATGTGTCTCAGTGAAACGTACAGCAGAGTCCGTATAGGTCAGTTTCTGTCAGATGCGTTTCCAATTCACTGTGGGCTAAAGCAAGGAGATGCACTATCACCTTTACTTTTTAACTTTGCTCTAGAGTATGCCATTAGGAAATTCCAGGATAACAGAGAGGATTTGGAATTGACATCAGCTGCTTGTCTATGCGGATGACGTGAATATATTAGGAGAAAATCCACAAACGATTAGAGAAAACACGGGAATTTTACTGGAAGCAAGTAAAGAGATAGGTTTGGGAGTAAATCCCGAAAATACAAAGTATATGATTATGTCTCGTGACGAGAATATTGTACGAAATGGAAATATAAACATTGTAAATTTATCTTTTGAAGAGGTGGAAAAATTCAAATACCTGGGAGCAACAGTAACAAATATAAATGATACTCAGGAGGAAATTAAACATAGAATAAATATTGGAAATGCGTGTTATTATTCGGTTGAGAAGCTTTTATCATCCAGTCTGCTGTCAAAAAATCTAAAAGTTAGAATTTATAAAACAGCTATGTTACCGGTTGTTCTAGGTTGTGAAACTTGGACTCTCACTTTGAGAGACGAACATAGGTTAGAGGTGTTTGAGAATAAGGTGCTTAGGAAAATATTTGGGGCTAAGAGGGATGAAGTTACAGGAGACTGGAGAAAGTTACACAACGCAGAACTGCACGCATTGTATTCTTCACCTGACATAATTAGGAATATTAAATCCAGACGTTTGAGTTGGGCAGGACATGTAGCAAATATGGGCGAATCCAGAAGTGCATAATATCAAACCTAGTTGAGGTAAAATACATATATCAGTAAATGTGTTAATTGCATTTGCCATCTTACCCGACTATCGGGGAAAGATGCCTACAGTGCAGGCAAGAAGAAAATCTGTATCTATAAACAAGAATAATTAATGTTTTCTGTTTTGTACCAAAAGTATAGTTTCAAAATATCTTTCAGACTTAGATATTTCAATATGAAATTCAAAATTAAAGGAAAAGTATCTTAAATTTTCAATTAAAGAAAAAGTTAGGCATCTTCCCCCGATCCACTCTATTATTTTACATTCTTTTATCCACATCTAGCCAGCAATTTTACACAATTCTCACAACCGCCCGGTCGCACGTCATTTCAGTGACGAGCATGGACTCATGCGTCCCAACGCTCAACAATGCCTCGTCAATTTGCGACAGTTGGTAGTTGTGAGTAGGCGCATATTCGTGACAAGCTGCACGTCTTGCTTTTCACACAAGATAGCAATAACACCCAGCCATAACTTCCGGTTGAACTTGTACCTTTTCTAGTCCACGCAACTGGGTAAACAAAGAGCGGCGCTGTATTGTTTGTGCACGATAATTAATCAGGAAAGTTCGTACAGCGGTGTAAGCGGTTATTGAATGAAGGCACGGGGGGGGGGGGGGGGAGCATCGTTCTCGGTACACTCGCGGAACTTATTCTGCCAACTTCGTTACTACCGGAAGGAACTGAAACCAAGTATCAGCAGTGTGCCATGCATGAGGCGCGCTAGATACTTCGACGTTAGTACATAGAACATCTTCCTTTACAGTTGGTCTATTGTATAACTTCAACGGACAGAGAAAATAAGCAGACAAATTAAACTCATGTCTATTCTGTAATTTTACCTCATTAAAATATGCACATTCCTTCTCACATGCGAGAATTATCGTGAATTATTGTTTTTAAAGTGTTGAATTGTATGTATGTTTGTATGTATGTATGTACGTACGTATGTATATATGTATTTTTTTATTTTATTGGGTTATTTTACGACGCTGTATCAACATCTAGGTTATTTAGCGTCTGAATGATATGAAGGTGATAATGCCGGTGAAATGAGTCCGGGGTCCAGCACCGAAAGTTACCCAGCATTTGCTCGTATTGCGTTGACGGAAAACCCCGGAAAAAACCTCAACCAGGTAACTTGCCTCGACCGGGATTCGAACCCGGGCCACCTGATTTCGCAGCCAGACGCGCTGACCGTTACTCCACAGGTGTGGACTGTATGTATGTATGTATGTATGTATGTATGTATGTATGTATGTATGTATGTATGTATTTTCTTGGGTTATTTTTTACGATGCTGTATTAACAGCTAGGTTATTTAGCGTCTGAATGAAATGAAAGTGATAATGCCGGTAAAATGAGTCAGGGGTCCAGCACCGAAAGTTACCCAGCATTTGCTCGTATTGGGTTGAGGGAAAACCCCGGAAAAAACCTCAACCAGGTAACTTGCCCCGACTGGGATTCGAACCCGGGCCACCTGGTTTCGCGGCCAGACGCGCTGACCGTTACTCCACAGGTGTGGACTTGTATGTATATATGTATGTATGTATGTACTGTATGTATGTATGTATGTACTGTATATATGTATGTATGTATGTAGCCTATATATGTACGTATGTATGTATGTAATTCTTCTTTTATTTTAGTAATTTATTTCAAACCCTTTTTTTACCGTTATTGTTTCTGCAAATGTATGGAATTGAGCATATCGTAATTGTTACAGATAATGATAATAATAATAATAATAATAATAATAATAATAATAATAATAAATAGTATTATTATTATTATTATTACTATGTCGATCTAATAGTGGCACTAATATATTATATTATATATATTATTTTAATGTACCGAAGTACATATGATATTTCCATGCAGATATTTTGCGTCATCATACGATGAAAGAGTAATGGAACGGAGAAAAATTCTCTCCGGCGCCGGGATTTGAACCCGGGTTTTCAGCTCTACGTGCTGACGCTTTATCCACTAAGCCACACCGGATTCCACCCCGGCGTCGGAAGAATCGTCTCAGTTTTAAGTTCCAACTCTTGGGTTCCCTCTAGTGGCCGCCCTCTGCACTACGTCATAGATATCTATGAACCTAGGACCGAAGTCCACACATGTGCTGAGGTGCACTCGTAATGAGTGGCTAGTTGGCCGGGATCCGACGGAATAAGCGCCGTCTTAAATCACGAAGTGATTTACGCATATCATATATATTATTTTAATGTACCGAAGTACATATGATATTTCATGCAGATATTCTGCGTCATCATACGATGAAAGAGTAATGGAACGGAGAAAAATTCTCTCCGGCGCAGGGATTATAATCCTTTCTCTTTTTGTATTCCAGCACTATAAAGAACAATGCAAAATATATTTTCTCTAGATTAATATTAGAGGTGGCCCAAGAGCATCATATTTTGAAATTTTAACAATATTTTGAGGTTCAGATTTTTTAACGAGAGAACATTCTCCAGTGATTTAATCTGAACAGGATACCAGGAACATGTTAAAAAAATACATATTTTTGACCTCCTGTTGTTTCATCTCGAAGTGCCACAAAAACCTCAATTTATAAGAAAATTGGGAATAATCACAAAACTCTTAGGTATGATATAATCTATACTAATAATAAATCTGCAGCCGAAATTTTTCTGGTAATTTTCGATTTTACAAAAATAATTTGTCCTAACATATATAATTAACCATCCTGAAACCGAAAATCGCTTTTCTTAAATTTTTGTTTGTATGTCTGTCTGTCTGTCTGTATGTTTGTTACCTTTTCACGCGATAATGGCTGAACGGATTTCGATGAAAATTGGAATATAAATTAAGTTCGTTGTAACTTAGATTTTAGGCTATATGGCATTCAAAATACATTATTTAAAAGAGAGGTTATAAGGGGGACTGAATTAAATTAAATATCTCGCTTATTATAGAGTTTTGTGAAAAATGTTACATAACAAACGTTTCTTTAAAAATGATTTGCGATAAATTTTATTCCTTGAAAAATTTTGATAGGACTGATATTTAATGAGATAAATGAGTTTTAAAATTAAAATAACTGCCATCTAAGGCCGTGTAATGAATTAAAAAACAAATGACTTCGTGTATAAGGGGCCTTGGACAGCAACAATCGAAAGCTATGAAAGATAGCCTACAGAGAATGTTTCTGTGTTGGTATGAAGTAATATCGGAAGCTAAATTAACCGATTTGTACAATTAATTATTATTTCACCATTGGAAAGTGTAGTTTCTCTAGATGGACATAATGCTATAATGTTATTACAGTAACTTCTGATATAATATAATATAATATAATATAATATAATATAATATAATATAATATAATATAATATAATATAATATAATATAATATAATTTAAGTTATTTGAAGGGTTCAGAACCATAGTGGGCCAAGCGCCATTTACTGAATTCGTAGAAAGCAAGGGTTAAAATTAAGTTATTACCATAATTCAATGGAAACCTATAACAAGTAAAATAAAATATACACATTAAATCTAAATTATGTCAATCTTCATTAAACTATGGTTGCATATAATAAAAATTAAGAAACATGTTAAAGGAATTGTCATTGCACCAAATGAGTGTCTCTGGACCAAAATGATCGCATTTTAATTATTTGGATGCAATTTAAATTAAGTAACATATTAAACGATTTATCCTTCTATCAAACACGAATGTTCCCTGGATCAAATGTCCTATTTTAATTATGTAATTACTTTATATTTATTTCTAACGGGTGCAGCGGAACGCACGGGTACGGCTAGTAATACAATAAAATTATTGGAAATTGATTGTTCTTATGTAGGAGGGTATTTAAACAGAATATCTCTAATTAATACAAGAAATCTGACCTTCTACCCTGTATGCGCAATGCCAGAGGGGTTGAATCTAACACAATTACCTACCTGATATGACATAATGAAGTATTATCTATGGCCAAAAATGAATTAAAATCTGACTTCAAATCAAAAGAATCTACTGTTGGAGAGATTTCAGAAAGAGTTGCTATCAAAACTGAGGAAATCCAGGTAAAGACATAAATTCCGAAAGTCAGTCATACAAGAATATTACAACTGATTCGTGCTTACCATAATCAATACACAAACTTAATGAGGCCTTGTAAGAAACGACATAGTGACGACAACTAAAATGACAACATTGCAAAATTCAAAGAAGAAGCAAACAAATTATTTTATATATGGAAAAGAATTTAATACTGTAGACCTAATTGTGATAAAGTCCGTCGTGTTCCAAAACAAGAAAGACTGTTTTACTGGAGCAAGGAACAGAAAGAAGGATGATAATTGGACCTGTTGATTTAGTTACCACTAAGAAAGAAATGGAAAAGAAAAGGAAAATAAATTCTACAGTAACTAAAAAAATAAATGTGCTAATATGGAATTTTTGTCATATTTTATGTAAAATACTACATATTTTATCCCTTTGGATTCCCTCAAAAATACTATATACTACAACCCCAACTCAGAGTCTTCCTGTGATTTTACAGGAATTTATTAGCTATATAATAAAAACAAAATAATAAAACAAATATGCGTACAAAGAGGCAAAAAACTTATAATTTTAAGAAACTTCAAAGCCCTTGGGGCACCTCAAAAATTAAATATAGAAACTCCGTATTTTTCACATTACTAAGTTAGTTCATTTATTTATTTTATTGTAGTAGGTTATTTTACGACGCTTTATCAACAGCTTAGGTTATTTAGCGTCTGAATTAGGTGAAGGTGATAATGCCGGTGAAATGAATCCGGGGTCCAGCACCGAAAGTTACCCAGCATTTGCTCTTCTTGGGTTGAGGGAAAACCCCGGAAAAAACCTCAACCAGGTAATTTGCCCCGACCGGGAATCGAACCCGGGCCACCTGGTTTCGCGGCCAGACGCGCTGACCGTTACTCCACAGGTGTGGACACTAAGTTAATTGAAAATACAGATTTTTACAATTATTACATTAAGAAAACAGATAAAAAACAATTTCATGTATAGATTCACTCCACCCTATTGTATAGCCTAAGTACAATGAACCAAAGTAAGTCTAAATGCAAGGATCCGTTTCAGGCTCAGCCCTTGCAAAGCCAAGCAAACCAAGTGATAAAATTACAGGAAGGTTGGTCAAAATTAAATAATTTTAGACAAATTTTAACACAACATATTATTTTGTGCGAGATCGTGCGTATTTGCTTGTTTTCCGCACAGAACCAATACGCGGTAAGTGTGAAATACCACATTCAGTATTCCCAACGTAACACACATAACAATTTCCCTCTTCTTACCGCTTAAGCGCGACATTCATTTTACTGCTTTAGGCTTTTAACATATTATTTTTAGAGACGTTTAACATAGTAATAATTATAAATTGGAAACTTACCACTGCAATTTCACCTGAATTGCAATGTTAATTATTGTTTTTAAATATTTGCAAAAATTAAGTAAAGTCTACTACTCCACGAAACTTATTGCATTCCTGATACAAGTAACATTAAGGAAGCCGTGAAAAAATCAACGAGATTCCAGATGCCGGTGTTATTAATGCAATATGTTATATAAATAATATTGTTAAAATATTAAAATGAAAAATAATTCATTACATAACCTTACCGTTTGTTTTAAGTTCGCATTTATAGACTGGGGGAAAAAAAAGACAGACGTATATCACGGCCTGCTGGAGTATAGTAAACACAGAAAACATTTTACAGCAACAATGCAGAAGAAAGATATTTTGGTGTTCCGAAGTTGGCGTCATTAAACAGAAACCAACATGGAGATTTCAGTGCAACTAATTAGAAATTCGTCTTTCAGGTATGTAATAAACGAACTTCGCACAAAATAATGTACGATACACGAGCGGTATGTTTGTTTTCATGTTCTCGGAAATTAAAAAGCTCAACTACGTTTCGCTTTTTCAATCTTTGTAACCTACCGTGATATTAGAATTAATGATCATAAGTTTCTTAAAACAAATATAAATTTAAGCAATCACAGAAAAAATTACTCGTGTTAGACCTACATGAATAATGAAGCGAATTCGTAAGATCTCGCTATTTTAAGCGGACACAATGTTTAATAATCGTATCTAACATATGAGACACCGTAAACGCTTGCGCCCTGTAACACAGTTCCCGCAGTCCAATAAAGTTTCCATGTGAGCAAACAAACCTCCCACTCTCGCTGTCTCTGTGTTGACCACCGAGAATAATGAAGTGAACCCAAATTTACTCACATCGGAATAAAAAGACGTAGGAGCCAAATTTATGGCCACAGTGATCAGAGATCAGATTAAAGGGCAGGATGTACCACCATCACCATCAATATTATTGTAATTATCATCTGCTTCATCACGATAATAATTAACTAACAAAATTCTTTTTATAGGGTTGAATATGTATAGTATACTGTGTACAGCACATTAGCATGTAATATGTAGCGAGCTCATTTAAATAAAAATATAATCAAAATATGGATATTTTAACAAATTGTTGAAAATGGTGATCGTTCATTTCGATACAGGCCTCAGTTCTTTTGTGCATATTACTGAAAACGTTTTTAGTATATCTCCTGAAATTGAATTTATAGGGTACTAGCTTAAATTACCCGGCGTTCCCCGGGTTTTAAATTTTGGTCTATTTCTAAACAAACTGTTCGTTAGACTTATCGGAGACCTCGGCAAGGGAACTATATAAAACCAAAACGAACCATATTTACTTACGAATATTAAAGAAAGTGCCACTAATATCCAAAGAAACTGACTAATCGAAATAATTCCATCTCACCTATGAATAGAGTTTTAACAACATTAAGACCTTATGTTACAGGGATATTTAAGATATTTAACATTGTGATTGATGATAATATTTATCGTACCACGGCATTATGCATTATTAAGCCTTTCTGCCCACAATATATTTAATTTCCTTCAAGGCCAAACTACAATCTGTAACGGATGGATTCTATCAAATACATGGATTTCAGGGTGTTTTGCAGTAATGGAGATTACACTCATCAGAATTCACTCTCCTGGAGAAGGCAATGTAGAACACTACCACAACAGAAAATCATATTTTTCTATAAACGGCCAAGTCATTAGTGACCATAACTTATTAATAAGAGACGGGTTAACAGTAACAGTAAAATAGGCTCTATATTATTATTATTGCAATATTATAATATTGTAATATTATCACAAATATTACTATAACTTATAATATTTGCTTAAAATCGAATGGCTATAATAGCAATACGTGGGATAAAAACATCATCTTCTTTCGTTTTTCCAGTTAATATTGCCACTCATATTACGTTTCGCATGAGTTTTTGACACAAATTCTTGTTAGTGCATAATTTTGGTGAGTCAATATTTCGCAATAGTAGGTCTACTATGGCTAATCAATATTAAGTAAATTATGTGGTAGCATTCCTTGTAGTTTGAAAGAGTATGTGTATGTATGTATTTATTCACACTGCAAATGGGTGTATACCCGGTGGCAGTGGTAACTAAATACACTCAATAATGACAATAATAAATTTTTTTAGTAGGTTATTTTACCGGTATTCAGATGTATACATTTTATTTGTAACTGACAAGATCGGAAGTGACCTTGCTCTAGGTCGTGAATTGTGACATGTGCGCAGACGCGAAAGTATTGATTTTTTCCGAGGAAAAATAATGTCATTGACCTTGACGTAGTCCCGTTAAACTTGATAATATTATAACCTTGATTATTGAATTCGACATTGAAAAACGAGATGACAAATTGAATTTATTTGAGTATTATTTACAATTAACGCTAAATTATTATAGTAATAGAACTGACTTTATTTCAAATATAGATGATTTATTGTGCAATTGGTGAAATGAATTTGTGGGAATGTGCTTCGTGAAAGGCTGGAAGATGTCGGTGAATTGATGTTAATTTGTGTGTTGTTTTTTTCGACTGAGTTTAATATTGTATTTGAGATTTCAATTTTATTTTTGATCGATTCTTCAACATAACCTTCTGCGACAGTATTGGATTTCCAGCCTCCGTGACGTTTCAATAGAATAGAATAGAATAGAATAAAATAGAACAGAATAATCGATACTTGCGCTTTCATATTGCTACAATGGTATTTTCTGATTGGTGGAACGCCTGAACTTTAATGAATAGGTGTACTTTAATGAGATCCATTAAAGGGCTGCTACCAGGTGTATAATTACTACATTTCGGCATGGTCGAGCATAAACAGTTTTTATCGTTAGTGAAAATCGAGCATATGCCACATTATTGTACCAGAGCGGTAAAATATTACCATGCCAACTAAAACGTCATGACTTCTGATATGGCAGGACAACTTGTGCCATAAAGTTAACATTATGAAACTATTTGCCATGCTACAATATTTAATACATCATTGTTCCCGTAGCAACCTCTTTCTTCATAGACCATGATAGCAAAGTACCTAACATTGCAAATCTGATGATATATCTTTATTAATTGTTTTATAATGCTGTCACACAAAAAATTAAGTTTGAAACACGTTTACAATATTTTGCACTCGTCAAAATTAGAAAATTCGTTTCGCTCGTTCACTAAAAGCTGACTCCTGCCACAACATATAACACTATGGTATGAACGATCATGATTTTAAAATCAAATGTTGGAAACAGAAAACGGATGTAAGTAAATTCTAATTTTTAAATAAAACTATAAATGATTGGAATGACCTACCTGCAGCGGACTTTGAGGGCTGTCCTTCCTTAAGGAGATTCAAGAATAACTTAAAAAGTTGTGTATAAAGTGAAAATTAAAATTAAGGTGACATTTAACATTTAATTTTTTAAGGTGGCATGTATTTATTTAGCCTGACGAGTTACTCCCTTGGTTTGAATTGTAAATTATTTAAAAATAGCGTGTAAGAGGGTCTTAGACTAGAAGTGTTTAGTTTAAATGTAGTTCTGTTTATAAGTATGCATAAGGGTGTAATTATTTGACTTACTTGAGGTGTTGTATCAGTGAAGCGAGATGAGTCAGTGAAGTTATGGTTTTACAGTGCAGTGAACAGTTCCGATCAGTGATAATTTATAATGTGAATGAAATGTGTTAGTGAAATGTGTTCTAAAGTGTCAGTGAAATGCGTCATAGTGCCCTACAGTGAGTGAGATGAGAGTAAAGTGAAAGACTATTATCAGTACCAATGTGAAACTTATATAGGGCCTATACATATGTAGGTTGTATTGTAAAATTAGGTTCACTTATTAATTAGGTTATTTTATGTATTATTATTAATTGTAATTTTTGTGTTAAATTGTATTGTGTATTCTTATTGTATTGTGTATATAATTGCATTGTGTATTGTATAATTTTATTGTGTATTGTATAATTGTATTGTGTATTGTAATTTTATTGTGTATTGTTTATATTGTGTATACCATTTCCACCGGTTGCTTGCCCACTTGCAGTGTAAATACATACATACAATACATACAATTAGGAACTTATTTCATAATATACTTTATGCTCGACCATGCCGAAATGTAGTAATTATACATCTGGTAGCAGTCCTTTAATGCATGTCATTAAAGTACACCTACTCATTAAAGTACAGGTCTTCAGACAATGATAACTCAGCTTACATGTGTTCAGCCAATTACAAGTCAGCTTTGTACCGTTATTAACCCGCAAGTATCGATTATTCTCGGATATGCAATCGAAAGAGAATTAGCGAAAAGTCACGGAGGCTGGAAATCCAATACTGTTGCAGAAGGTTATGTTCTGTTACTATAATAATTAGCGTTAATTGTAAATAATATTCAAATAAATTCAATTTGTCATCTCGTTTTTCAATGTCGAATTCAATAATCAAGGTTATAATATTATCAAGTTTAACGGGACTACGTCAAGGTCAATGACATTATTGTTCCTCGGAAAAAATCAATACTTTCGCGTCTGCGCACATGTCACAATTCACGACCTAGAGCAAGGTCACTTCCGATCTTGTCAGTTACAAATAAAATGTATACATCTGAATACCGGTAATTTCAAGTTAGAAATATGGTCGAGCATAAAAAATCGCATGAAACTCGCCAATAATGGTAATTAAGAAGCTCGTATGAAAATTATGAAACTACATTTTGATTCCATAAACTTCATATTTTCACTCCATCGTATAGGAAAGTCGTCAATCCTGTAAGAATATTAAACCACCACCACTAATAATTTCTACATGAATTCCTAATGTTTGTTTGCACTTATATACAGATGTTTGTGTTACTTAAGTTATTTCAGCACTTTGATAATGGTACAGCTCCTTCACTCAGTTTCGCACTTCTCTTTTTCAGCTCACGATGTTGTTTTTTTTTTTTTTTTTTTTTTTCCACGTAAGATTTAATTTTCTCATCTTGTGCCCTCAATTAAAACTACACCTTTTTTCTTTTCTTTTGCCATTCGCGATGTTTTTTGTGCATATATTTTTCATCTTTCTTTTTCTTTTTTCGAGTTGTTACATACACAGGTACACGAATAAACAGATGTAGACACAGATGTGTAACAACGGGAATATCACTTGGATTTAATAACAATAACAAAGTATGTATTTGAAAACAGCTTATATGCAATAAAAGATAATGCTTACTAAGGATAGATGAAATAGTAGTTTTATTTTCACTACAATAACTCTTCACTTTCCACAATTTAAATCCACTCCCGTCAACAATGGGATTAGCTCTCCACACAATAACACAGTATTCGTTATTGCACTCCACAGACGACAATGACAATTTACTTGGAATATTGAGAACAACAATGAACTGATAATTTTGACTAATGTTCACAAAGCACTATTTACAAATCAGAACTGTCAGTTCTTAGTTCACAGTTCGTTTGCCTTGGCTAGTTCTTCTAGCTCAGTCACTCGAGTTCACAGTATCTCGAACCACAGACCTTCAGAGACGTCCACTGTACTCGAACTCAGATCCTCCAACTGCGATCCACTGCACTCAAACTCAGGACTTCAAATCCTCACACATCTGCGGACACACTCAAGTCGAACTCCGGTATCGAAGCTGGCTTCACTGCTACACAAGACTGGCTGGCTTGCTGACTACAACACTGCAACTAACTAACTGACTGTCTGACTCAAGTTCACTCGTGTCTTGTACTTATAACCAAACCATAGTTGCGAGAAAGTTCGCGATCTAGAGATTTCCACGCGTGTCCATTCTCGAATCATCCGGATGTCTCTCCTCTCTGCCGCGGTCGCTCTCCCCCCTCCACTCTACTCCCTAAGCCACAGCACATGCCACAGGAAGCAGATGCGCGCGCAATCTCCGCGCCGACCGACCTTGGACTTCCTTCTGCTGGTCGTGAGATCGAATCTCACGTGGCTGTCACAATATTATAATATATAATTTCACTGTAGCTGTAATTTTAATTTTAGTTCCTAATGGAGAAAAAATGGGAGTATAAGGGTACAGTACATCAGTTATTGATAGATTTCAAAAAGGCATATGACTCGGTTAAGAGGGAAGTATTATATGATATTCTTATTGAATTTGGTATTCCCAAGAAACTAGTTCGATTAATTAAAATGTGTCTCAGTGAAACGTACAGCAGAGTCCGTATAGGTCAGTTTCTGACAGATGCGTTTCCAATTTACTGTGGGCTAAAGCAAGGAGATGCACTATCACCTTCACTTTTTAACTTTGCTCTAGAGTATGCCATTACGAAAGTTCAGGATAACACAGAGGGTTTGGCATTGAACGGGTTACGTCAGCTTCTTGTCTATGCAGATGACTTGAATATGTTAGGAGAAAATATACAAACAATTAGGGAAAACACGGAAATTTTACTTGAAGCAAGTAAAGCGATCGGTTTGGAAGTAAATCCCGAAAAGAAAAAGTGTATGATTATGTCTCGTGACCAGAATATTGTACGAAATGGAAATATAAAAATTGGAGATTTATCCTTCGAAGAGGTGGAAAAATTCACATATCTTGGAGCAACAGTAACAAATATAAATGACACTCGGGAGGAAATTAAACGCAGAATAAATATGAGAAATGCGTGTTATTATTCGGTTGAGAAGCTCTTACCATCCAGTCTGCTGTCCAAAAATCTGAAAGTTAGAATTTATAAAACAGTTATATTACCGGTTGTTCTGTATGGTTGTGAAACTTGGACTCTCACTCTGAGAGAGGAACATAGGTTAAGGGTGTTTGAGAATAAGGTGCTTAGGAAAATATTTGGGGCTAAGCGGGATGAAGTTACAGGAGAATGGAGAACGTTACACAACACAGAACTGCACGCATTGTATTCTTCACCTGACATAATTAGGAACTTAAAATCCAGACGTTTGAGATGGGCAGGGCATAGCACGTATGGGCGAATCCAGAAATGCATGTAGAGAGACCGGAGGGAAAAAGACCTTTAGGGAGGCCGAGACGTAGATGGGAGGATAATATTAAAATGGATTTGAGGGAGGTGGGGTATGATGATAGAGACTGGATTAATCTTGCACAGGATAGGGACCGATGGCGGGCTTATGTGAGGGCGGCAATGAACCTTCGGGTTCCTTAAAAGCCATTTGTAAGTAAGTAAGTAAGTATTTTATTTATTATCTATATTCCTCTTATATTAATATTATATCTAAACTGCGACCGAACACGAGCCTTGCTCATTCGGTCCTCAAATTTTATTAATTTTGTAAATATTATTGTATCCTCTTTTTTATGTTGATTGTATTATTTTATTTCTATATCTCTTGTTGTAATTATATTCTGTATTCTGTACATTTAAATAATAATTAAATAATAAATAAATAATAATAAATATGTTCACCATTCCTTCCAGTACATCCTTCAGTAGGCAGTTTCTTCTCAGCCAGTGACCCAACCAATTCCTTTTTCTCTTTCTGGTCAGTTTGAGCATCATTCTGTCTTCACCCACTCTTTCCAACACAGCTTCATTTCATATTCTGTCTACTTCATACGTTCCATTCTTCTCCAGATCCACATTTCGATAATGACTATTAAATTCTAGCTATCGATTACAGACGGTAGAAGTTAATTACATTCAACTAATGCCCTTTCGTTTGTTCAGACTTGAGGTATTTTCTGGTACAATTTCATTACGAGTTAATTTACAATTTCTCCTCCCGTTATGAAAGCCAAAGGCAAATTACTGCTGCCCACCTTGCAAGGATTAAGGCAAAGAAAAGAGACAACGCCGAACTCTATGCTGGGAGACAGAGATGGAGAACAGAGATAGAATATAGATCGGAGCAAAGTCGTATGACTTCTTGCAGGGTGTCACTTTGTCAGAGTTGACAATAAAATTCTTACAAAAAACTAAATTTATCACAGACCACTAAGAGCACATGCACGTGGAAGCATGGAAAAATCATTACAAATTTGTTAATTGTACAAAAAGTTGCGGCCAATATTCTATGTAAATTTTACAGCATTATAATGGGTCATTTAGAAATATTTCTTGCAGCATATGTATGTGTGTATGTATTTATTCACACTGCAAATGGGTGTATACCCGGTGGCAGTGGTAACTAATTAAACTCAATAATGACAATAATAAACACAACTAATAAAAAACAATAATTAATAATAATAATAATAATAATAATAATAATAATAATAATAATAATAATAATAATAAATACAAGGAGCATCCTAAATTAAATGAAGCATAGTCACTTAAAATAACATTTAAAGTATTTCTAATTTCTATCTTAACCATAAGTTCGAACTAAGACCCACGAGTGTGACAGGTTCATACCTGCACAAGTACCTTTCGGCACTACACTTATTTCTCTGTCAACTCACTCACTGCACTGATTCTACCTGATTTCACTAACACTTCTAACCATTTCACTGTTCAAATACTTTGCACAGCCACTTCACTGGCACCAACACACTTCACTTACACAATAGACTTCACTGACACTACACACTTCCTCACTGATAGAACCCTTCAAATAACAAGATATCAATTACACCCTTTAAATAGTTACTACCGTTTATTAGTATAGTCCTTAAGCCTATTTTTAAATACATTTTTGTTGTTGGTAAAGCCTTTAGTAAGTCTGCAGGTAAAGCATTCCAGTCCCTGATAGTACGATTGAGAAAAGAAAACTTTCCAGTGTCCGTCCTCTGTCTTCTTTCCCTCAATTTATATGAATTGTAATTTGACGGCTGCAACCAATTTTTTATTTCTCTCCAGACAGGCTCACCTCTGTATGTTTTGAACAGTGCGCATAATCGAATTCACGTTCGCGTGCAAGAGTAAGGCGTAACTTTCCCATTTATTGCATCCTATGAAACAAATATTTTTAAATTTTGATATATAAGTAGGCTATTCGTGTACACATCTCAAAAATAAATTATGTAACGAATTCGAATTTTTACTGAAATTTACATGTCGAAGTCGGCCTATATTTCTTTTATGGGGTAATTTACAACTTGATGGTATAAATGTGCCGTATGCCTATTGTTGCGTTCCTCTAGAGCAGTGGTTTCCATAGTGTGGACCGCGACTCTCTGAGAGTGTCGTATAAAGGGCTGAACAGCAAGAAGATTTATAATTTAAAAAACCGCATTATTAACATACATTTTGTATTTAGAAATATGAACATAAATAAAGTTGGAAATAAAAATAAAATATTCCAGCAGCAGCAGTAGTAGTAGTAGTGGTAGTAGTAGTAGTAGTAGTAGTAGTAGAGATAGTAGTAGTAGTGGTAGTAGTAGTGGTAGTGGTAGTAGTGGTAGTAGTAGTGGTGGTAGTAGTAGTAGTGGTGGTAGTAGTAGTAGTAGTGGCAGTAGTAGAAGTGGTAGTAGTAGTGGTAGTGGTAGTAGTAGTAGTAGTAGTGGTGGTAGTAGTAGTAGTGGTGGTAGTAGTAGTGGCAGTAGTAGAAGTGGTAGTAGTAGTGGTGGTAGTGGTAGTAGTAGGAGTAGTAGTAGTGGTGGTAGTAGTAGTAGTGGTAGTTGTAGTAGTGGGGTAGTAGTAGTAGTGATAGTAGTAGTAGTAGTAGTGGTAGTAGTAGTGGTGGTAGTAGTAGTAGTGGTGGTGGTAGTAGTAGTAGTAGTAGTAGTTGTAGTGGTAGTAGTGGTAGTAGTAGTTGTAGTGGTAGTAGTAGTAGTAGTGGTAGTAGTAGTAGTGGTGATAGTAGTAGTAGTGGTGGTAGTATTAGTAGTAGTAGTAGTGGTAGTATTAGTAGTAGTAGTAGTAGTGGTAGTAGTGGTAGTAGTAGTAGTAGTAGTAGTAGTGGTAGTAGTAGTAGTGGTGGTAGTAGTGGTAGTAGTAGTAGTAGTAGTGGTAGTAGTAGTAGTAGTA